>NW_022693499.1:544486-605141 GCF_011630105.1 Anneissia japonica | reverse complement strand
ATAGGATGGTTAAATGCTTCAAATTTATATAACTAGGAAGAAATATACACATTTTATCTTTGCCGATTTCAAGGCAGCGAAGGGCGGAATAAAAGAAAAACTTTATTTTTTTCTGAAATTTCCACTTTTTCTTGGCAGCGGGTGCGCTAATTGTGCAAAAATAAAATGTTATTTTTATTTGAAATCAATATTTGCAGTTGGTGGGTTTGCTAAACAAGGTATGAAAAAAATCTTGCCTTAATTGCAAAATAACATTATCAAAAATTTCATATTTATCAGGATAGGTTTTGGAATAAAAGAAACTTTTTCAATCATGAACAGTGTAAGGACAGATTCACTCATCCATGAACGTCCTGCATTTAACCCAAACCGCATCTTAGAATTCAGATGACAACAAGAACTAAAAGTCTTTGCATATGCAAATGACACTACGCAACATTATTATGTCCTAGGTCGTCATGCTATCAAATGACAATAACCAAAATGGAGATCCATTTTAAGTTTTGAAATTCATGATAATAATGACTTGCCAATCATTTTACTTGCCTGCCATACATTTGATTCTTACTGGTACTTTTATTTTGTTTGCCAACGTCCTCACAGTTTGTTGTACTTTATCTGCACAGATTAAATTCTCTAATGTTTTTGTTTAGGCGAGACTCTTTTTATTCCTTTTTTTATGTACTTATTTTTTTAAAGATTGTCAGAGGAGGGAGGACTAAAAATAAAAATAAAATTTTGTTTTTTTATTTAGCAAATAGTTTTGCTAAAATCATCCAGACGGAGGAGAAAATAAAAATTTATTGGTAAATGTAAAATAGGATGGTTAAATGCTTCAAATTTATATAACTAGGAAGAAATATACACATTTTATCTTTGCCGATTTCAAGGCAGCGAAGGGCGGAATAAAAGAAAAACTTTATTTTTTTCTGAAATTTCCACTTTTTCTTGGCAGCGGGTGCGCAAATTGTGCAAAAATAAAATGTTATTTTTATTTGAAATCAATATTTGCAGTTGGTGGGTTTGCTAAACAAGGTATGAAAAAAGTCTTGCCTTAATTGCAAAGAAAGATTGTTAGAACTATTTGAAACTGTAAAAAAAAACATCTTTTATTTTATAAGTGTTTAGTGAGTGTTTTTTTATGCTGTTGATATTTGAAAAAAAAAAACCCCCACAGACCAACATAAACAGGTTGTGGTACTTTTTGTGTTCTCGGTATTGGTGATATGTTGGTGGTGTGCAGTGTTATTATACCCTGGTTTGGTGGTGGCACTGGTGGTGTAGGTATATCTGTTTGGTTGTGGTGATAGTGTAGGCCTACAATGTTTCCTTAATTTGGGGGTGAAAAGCTGTATTGTGTGTTTGTGTGAGGTGGCGTAAATAGTACACTGGTGTACAGAATGGGTGATGATGATACTCTGTATTAATTAAATTTCTTACTGTATGTTGGAATATTTAGATTTAATGGCATACAACTAGTATAACCCTTCAGTATCCATTTTATATTGTTAAAAATTGTCCTGTAGTTCAATGTTTCAGTGTGTTAATGAGGGTCTTCTTAACTTTTTGTCTGCAATCCATCCAATAATTTTGCGGGGTTTTTTTTCCTAAAAATAGACCTACATAGGTTGCCTCTCAAATAAAGTCATATTGGCCATTCAACTTGGGAGATTTTAGCAATTAATGGTCATTTACAGTCCTATTGACCCTTCAAATTACTGACCCATGCATAATAACTCTTCTGCAGTATGTATTTGCCCCTTTAATAAAACTACACCTATTTATCCTACAATCCTTTCATGTTATATCATTCCATACTGCCCAAAATGTTTACCCCACTTTGAATTAACATCTTTTTTTGACTGTTTTTCCCTGTTGATTGATGTTTTCAGGTTATCAGAGTGAATCAAATTTGTCTCAAGATGAGAGCAATGCACACCAGCCTCCAACTCCACATGTTTCTACTCATCCACTTTCTAGTTTTAGTGTACCTGGTCCACCACCACACTATGGCACTTTGCCAAAATCTCCACCTGCCCAGCCTAGAGGTAAGTCATCAGTTTGTGAAATTGTTCACTTTTTTGTTAACCAAAAGATGCTTCCCTTGTATAATTATGCTGTAGGCCCAGGGGAGCTTCATTCTAAGATGTTCCATATGTTTGGGGTACAGCATTTATCTGGGTTTCCCAAGGAAGTGGATCAAGTAGGACTTACTACTGCCTAATCCATTGTCTGTGATCTGCTATAAGGTTATTTGAAGCTGTGATAACTTGCTAAGGGTTGTATTTTGTTGTATCTAGTATAATACATATCACTTGATTTTCTCTGGAGAACTATTGTGTATGACATGTTAATGTAATTTTCTTGTAACTGTTGTGTCTACAGTAAGTCTGCCAGACCCCTGGGGAACCATGTCCAGGATATTTTGTATGTCCAAAGGGAGGTTGCTTCTGATATTTTGTAGGCTAATTTATTTTCCTTATAAACTTGGTGAAAATTACAATATGTCTTTAGCTATTAAACTTGATGATTTCTCTTTTGCAGTAAAAATAAGTGCACCAAGCTACAGCTTGTTGAAACGTCAACAGCAAGCAGTTAATCGCAATCGATCACACCCTCTTCCAGTAGTAACACCGAGGGCCCCTGATGTTACTTATAGAACAGTAGAAGCTGCAAGTCCCGGGGTAAGTCATTTTCATGTTGATAGGGAGGGGAAGAAGGTACCGTACGGGAGGCAGTTGGATGAATAAAAGATTAAATGTGAAATGTCCTTGTTACTGTTTTTCAACTCAATCACTAATGAGATATTTTATAGACAATACAAGAGCATGGTCCACATATCTTTGCAAGGCCTATAAAGATAATGTGTAATTGGTATCAGGGCACCATAGAAAACTGAGATTTTTTCATCCCCTTTTAAAAATGTAAATGAAAAAATGAATTTAAAATAATAGATATATAAGAAACAACAAGGAATACCGAACTTACTGGCTTTAAGAAGACCTAAAAGAATTAGTGAACATCAATCACAACCTTGAGACATGCCTAGCTCACAACAGAGACCGAGTGGCATAGGATAAATTAACAGTGCCTAAGGATGAGATAAGGATATATACTTGCACTTTTTTTGCCAAAAGTCTCTGACAGATCTATCAGTTAAGCATTACCAGGATAATATTATTTGTACTATGTTGATACACCCTATAGTAACATCCCAGCAAAAACCAGGATTTTTTGTCTTTGGACTAGAAACCACTTTACCCTAAGCCTCATATTGGGGACCTAGTTTAACAGTACCTCAAAAACTGGTTATTCACTTGCAGGTGAGAATAAAATTAAAATTTAAAAATACTCATAACATATTTTTCTCTCTCTTTGTAGTCCAGCACAGCAAGATCATTCAGCACTGAGGATTTAAATGCAGAGATGTTGAATCTTGAGGGACTTATGAAAGACTTAAATGCTATTACACAATCTGATATTGATTGCTAGTGCGCCCTCTGTAGGCTAGGTCAACCCATGTATCAACAGTACATTAGATCTTAATCTGGAAATAAAAAACCAGATAGGAAGTCAAACGAATGTCAAGAATAAATGCCAAGATACGTATGTCAATCGAGATTGTTGCTAAGAGACAGTGAAGTTACAGTGAGGGTAACTGGTACACGGTGAAGTCACTTCGGCGAAAGTGTGAGTCATCGGAGCAATCCAGCTCCTGGCCTTTGGTTTATCTTGCCTTCCGATTCAAATTGATGAATGTGATCAGTTGAGATTTGAACAAATGCTTCAAGGATATTAGATGCTTCTCCATTCCAAATGGTGCGAGGTGTTTTTGCATCGCTGTTTACGTTACATGATAATGGGAGAATCTCCATTATGAATTATTATATTGATTGGTCCATACATGGTGATGGGATATTTTAAACTCTTACTGTCGTTTGTTAAAAAAATATTGTATCCCAGAGAAAGTTGGGAAAATATTATCTTTTTTGAAGATAGTTTATGGGTACCATAAATGATAATTGGAGGATTTGAAGTATGAATCTCCATTTTATGGAATTCATCCATGGAACAAATCAATTTTCACATTTTATTCCTAAACCACTGTCTTTCCAATGATGCTGTAAAAGTAATATAGAATATTATTAGGAAAAAACAAAATGTTGGGTTAAATATTGAGCTAATGTTGTCATGACTAGAATACAGCAATGAATGTCCCAAGAAATTTATGAATAATCTATTTCTCCGTGCCTGCGTCGTGTCATTGTGTTAAGCACAGACACACTTTCTAGCGATTTTCAACGCCCATTCCTCTGGTACCGTTGAGATATTGCCATCATAATGTTTTCATAATGTCACAGTGTTGTAAATATCAAGGATGCAAGCTGCTGCTGGTTTACTCGGTCTAATTTGATTCCTTTTAAGATGGACATAATTTATTATAAGATATATTATGTATATATTATATAAACATAAATGATTATGTTTATACATATATATATATATATATATCATTGTTACATTCATATACATGGTTTATATATGATATGTATGTAATTCGTAAACGTATGTACATTCAATAATAATTAAGTATATATTAATTACTTAATTTTGTTTGTATATGCAGTGTGTAATGTTTTTTACTTATACATATTTATTATTTTATGTATCTTATATATGTAATGCATACATGTATATTTTAACACATATATATTATACATATATATTATATATGTAATATACATATATTATATATATATTTATACATTAAATATAAATATATATATATATGAAGAATTATAGTCAAAAACTATTTATTTTGTTGGACTATTTATTCAATTTATTGGTTTTATCTTATTGTTTATTATTGTTTACTTTTGGTGTAATGTCAAATAACAAACATTGTAGATATTTAACTAAATATAAATATATATATGTAAATATACATATATTATCAGATAGAAGCAGAGTAGGCTTGAATATTATTTTTAGCATCAAATTTTTTTCCCGCCAAAATGTTTTAGCTTTGAATTGTATATTGATTCGAACATTACTGTACTACTTACCGAAAGTAATAGTTGTAGCTAAAGAAAAATAATGAATTTGCCAGTAAAGAAATATAAATTTATATTAAATACTACAGATAATGAAATAAAATTACAGTACATAAATGTGATTGTAATTTTTCAACATTTTTTTCAAGGCAAAATAACTAGTTGAAAGCACTTTTTTTTTCTCTGCAAAGTATGGAATAAGAATATGTAATTGTTAAAGAATAAAGCTTAATATGGCATGTGAAATAAATCACACTGATATTTTTTATCAAGATTTCTATAAGATAATTTTATTTTAATAACTCATTGGGAACAGAATGAGTCTCATTCTCAGTGGTGTATCTAGGGGGCTGCGCAGGGGGCACATGCCCCTCCAAAAATTACTTGTCGCCCCCAAAAATCATGATAAAATAGTTAAAGATCGCCTAAAATCGACTTATTTTGTGAATTATCACCCCTCAACCAATTATCGAGCCCCCCTCCCCTCCAACACTTCACCTTTGCGCACCCCTGTCATTGCAAGACTTCTAGATACACTACTGACCATTCTACTGGTAACTGGTAATAATTGTCTCTGTTTGAATTTAATTTTTTTATGAATTTTTGGAAGTTCTCATTTCAGAGTAGTTCAAATGCCTTTGTGTAATTCCTTTAGGATGCTATTTCATGGTGACTTGAGATTTTATATATTGCAAATTGAAGGGTACAAATTTATGTTTTATATGAAGCAAAGATATTTGCACACATTTTCAAGTTATACGCAAATTATTTTCTTGGAATACTGGTGATAATCAATCAAATACTGTAGTCAACCATTTTTTAAGATATGTATTATATGACAGTATCTATTGCTATGGCAACTAACAAAATATGATAATGGCAAAATTATTTGTATTTTATAATGTCAACATTGAAAGACTTTTTATTACAAAATATTTAATTTTAGAATTTACATTTACATTGGATACAAGAAATGTTTATATTGTTTTTTAATACTTCTGTCATGTCATGAATTTAAAATTATATCAGGTTTTTAGATTAGTCTACATTAAGAAAATTTTGTTTCCAGATACACATAAGAAATATAAAAATATGTGGTAATGCTTTTTAGTTTGTCAGAATCTATGTAACATTAGGAAGTCCGTACCTATTAATGCATATTGGTTGATCAGATACATCTAACAGTACATAATTCCAATCTGACAACTTCATTAGGCTGAACAACTTCAGCTAACATTAGGTAATCCCAATTTTGGAGCCTGCATGCATTTTGGTAATACCAATCCAACAGCAACTATAGCTCCGTGACCAGGTGAAATCCATAGATAATCTAATGTCGGCAACGGCTATGGTGTCTAATATTTAAGCATATGTTAGGTCTGACAACGCGTATTGGTTGGTCAGATCATGGAGGTATAAACCTCCGTGGTCAGCTCCATCTAATATTAGATAATCTAAATCTGATAAAGGGGGATTAATTCAATCCGTTGGTGAAGATGGCATCTTTTTTTTAAGCAATTTAAAGTAAGATGCACAGATACTGTTGCCAAGGGCTTTCTTTTTTGGCACACACTGCACAGGGTGTTGGTAGCTGTCATGTTTTCATGAGATTGCTACAGATTATTCGCTCAAACTACCACCAATGGTGGATGGTTGCGCGAAACATAAGTTCACAAAAAGATAAGACGGTGCAGTGTGCACCATGCCTTTACCCTCCACTGTCTGCTGCCTTAAGTGTCTGGATTATAGAATTTAACCATATAAGTTTAAACAGATATCTAGTGGTGTTAGACCATAGGATATTCAATTAATGTTTGTGGTGTAAATATTTTTTTATCAGTTCGTTTAATTAGTAATAGTGCAGGAAATACAATGACTCCAATAAGATCCTGAAACTGATACCTTGTTCATGGTCTGCGATGTTGGTCATGCTTCGTCTCTGTGTGTTGTTCATTCGACGTCTTCTTAATGGTCGCTATCCAAAATTTGTGTGTACATTTTAAAAAATGGGTAAATAAAAAGAATTTTGATACCGAAAGATTAATTTTGTTGTCAGTTTTCTTACGAAATATTTTGCTTTATAGTAATAATTTTATTTTCAAATCCATCAGCCGAGGTAAAACCTCTGTCCACACTATCAAATTTTCTTTGAAAAAAAACCTGTTGTATGCCCATATATAGTCATGATGTACCTATATATGGGCATGATGTGATGTCATCATTACCATATTTAGTCATGTCACATGTTTTTACCAAGTGTGATAGTGTGGACAGGCCTTGAAATCGTCGGCTGGTGTATTGTACACATTTTCAAACACCACAATTACAATAATGGAAGTGTTCGATGATGGTGTTAGTATTAGTAATAGGCCTAAATGCAATTTTTTATAAACGAGAATATTGAATTTTACTAAGTTGTACAGTAAGTCACACAGAAACGAGAATGCATTCTTTGATTAGAATGCTTCCACTAAAAGAAAATAATTAATATGTTGTAGATTGTGACGTTTATGATTCGAATGGTTGCGTTCCGCGCTCGAGCCGTCTTCATTAATTTCGATCCTCTATGGATTATAGGGGCAGGTTACAATATAAACATCATTAGCGGTGCATTCTTGAGTGGCTACGAGGCAGCTCGTACACCTATCTGTGCGCGCTGCGAGGTTGCGCGTACACCAACCTGTACGCTCGTATTTTCTACGGCATTATAAAGATGTCTGTCAGATTTATTCGTCAGAGTTGCTTGACAGTTTGAATTCTAAAGAGTAATTAAATCATGTAAAATCTTAGTGATTAATTACGTATAATTGATCTGAAATCAAATGGAAATGTCAATCATTAGACCCAATTTGTTCCCGGGTACCAACGGAAGGTAGTTTCGTCACCTGTCACAAGCCATTCCTTCCACACTTTTTAACTAATCGCACTTCTGAATGCATCAGGACCTAAACTAATTCTTATCGTTAAGCACCATGATCCCCTGGCTAATGGTACATAATGTATTTAAAGATGATTTTTACATTCCTGTTGCATTTACTATTGCCCACACGTCGCCCAATTTTAAATTTTTTTTTTTTTTCTTTTTGTTCTGCATTGAGTGTTAAAATGTGTTCCTGTGTTGCCTCACGAATGCGTTGTTATTTATGTAAAGTACCCGGAAGAAAAAGAAAAACAAAGCGTTAATAAAACTAATATTTGTAAATCTGTAATTTTTTACTGGTTGGAAATTGTTTTTAGACATTTTGAAATTTGAAACACTAGGCCGTCTTCGAAATGCTTGATCTATATGGAAACTGATTTGATAAAAGGATTTCATGATTCCGTACTGTAACATATGTATGCATGCACGTCAGGTTTGATTTTTGTAAAATGCAACGTTTGAAGAATTCAGTTAAATCAACAATTCAGGCGTAGGAGATAAAACCCTTATGTTTTCCAATTGCTGTACTATAAACGATCGTAAATGATCTAAGATTATTTGTACGGGAATAACAAAAACGAATTACGGTACCGTAACTGGTCTTCAGTATGTTGAGTTAAAAGGAGCGTAGGTTTGGGGCCTAGAATGCCGCAGCGAAAGACGGTGCCCTGGCTTATATAACTAGTGGTAGTTTACTGGAATAAGACCACAAATTGTTTATGATTAAGACCACATTAAGTTTGGACCAACTATTTGGTAGTTTTTTTTCCGGATTTTATTTTTACTTCTGTGTCGGCTCTCAAATGTCAAAGTCTCATAAATTTGTGTTTAAGATTTGCTTTGTAGATTGTTCCATTATACGTTATACTCATATTCAACAAATATATACCCCCATGGTAAAACAGAATAGAATAGTGTTCAAAAATTCGTATTAAATTAGATACAATAATTAATTGTTTTCATTGCCGAAGTTTCATCCGCCCAAAGCAACTAATTCGGTGATGGAAATCCTCTTTTCATTCCCTGTTAAGAACATTATAATTAAATTATTTAACAAACTAATAAGATTAGACAGCGAAACATAACAATGGGAACAAATGTGTCATGGCATTTTTAAACCTTAAATTTAAATATAGATCGACGATGACAACTTTTAATTATGATGCCTTCACTCGTATCAATGTCTTTGACGCTTGACCTTCGGATTAACTTTTGGAACGCAAAAGCTATTTAACGTTGTAGCTGCAATTGAAACATAATCCTCACGAAAAACGAAACAAAGAAATTTAATTAAAACAATTAATACGTAGGCCATGTTTCCGTACACCTGAATTAACCGTTAACACATTCATTCATTCATTAACTCAATCACGTTTACCAATAATTCATTCATCATTCGTTTATTCATTCATTCGTTCGTTCATTCTATCTTTCATCTACTCAAAAATCCATTCGCCCATCCATATAACCATTTATAGACAGGCTCCGGAGAGGAAACATTGTTTTGCTATGTTGTATAACGCATTTTTCTAAGACACAGAAAGCATATTTGACGAAAAACTTGGCGGTTAATGAGATACAGATTTTGAATATTTAAATATTTGAATATTTAATTTAAATATTCAAAAATTTGTATCTCATTTCATTTCATTTCAACAACATTTATTTTTCATCTTTTCTTATTAGCTATTTACACAGTAGAAAATAATTAAATTGATCAATATTGGAATAACTGTATAACTAATAAAAGAGGCAACAACCCTGAAAGTAAATTCGGTTGAAAAGATCGGGCTGGCCAAATAATATAAAATATGATAGGCCCCTAATTTATGTAAATTTCAAAACACTTCAAAAAACAAAGAAGAGAATAAGACAAAAACCCACGAACGACAGGAACATTAAAAAATAAAGAACGCACGGCACGGAAGCAGTGGAGTTGAATAGCTCAGAGTAGCTAAGGGAGTGGAGTTAGAATAGCTCAGTGGTTAAGGTGCCTGCCTTCTGATCCCAGGATCCTTGGTTCAATTCTTGTGACAGCAGGACTTTTTCTCACGATAAAAACAACTCCACTCCGTAATTAGTTTATAAAGCATCATTCTCATCCTGTAAAATGGCCAGTGTACTTGCCGTTGGATGTGAGTGAAATAAAAAAATAAAATAAAATAAATAGATAAATAAATAAAAAGCAAAAAAGTAGTGGCTAATATAAACTTATTAACGGCTCCCGAGTTTTTCGTCAAATATCCGTTTTGTATTAACATACACAATTTGTTTCCACCGGATCCTGGCTTTAAGTTATTTATTCACAATATAAAACGAATAAAACTTTCAAACTGTGTTTCACCCTCAAAATCAACGCCCTCATTTTGGAATTGCTCTGCTTTTCATGATTGAAATTGAAATTAATTTTGTTACGCGTTAGGTTATTATATTTCTCATCTTGGATTAGACTTCAGTGTCTTTGTATCTGAAATATTCAATCGCTATCTCTTTTATGTAATTCATAATCTGGCTGTGAAATACATTCCCTCCCGTATCATTATTTACCCGTGGTTTCAAAAATACCACCTCCAAGTGCTTCTGCCGTATGCAGATGTCATTAGCGTTGCCGGGGTAACAGTAGTTGACGAGACATTTGGGTTTGTGACTATTAGTTGACGTATTCTGCGCATGCTCCCGTCTCTAAAGATAGATATTATTGTATTTGAAAGATTTTAATACACAAAGGATTAGCCCTATAATAATTAAAGATGACGCTTTTCAGAGATGTATCAATCGTTAGATATTAGGTATTTTCTTTTATTCAACGTTTCTGATTGTGCCTAAGCAAGATTCCAACTGATTTGGCGTCCCATACGAAGGAAAAACTGTCGCGATAGATACGTCAGTACGCTAAGCACAAAGGCTATATAAGTAAATGATTTATTTACTTATTTAATAGTTTTATTTTACAATAGTTATTAAAAAGTCTGAAAATATATTTCCAGTGATTCGTTCTGGGGCCCAGGCAGTAGACCGGGAGACGTTGTGCAGTGTACTGTTAATTGGTACTAGTTGGTCCTCTGAGAGACATTTTTGTGAGTTATTATTATTAGAATTTTAGGGTAGGCCTACACTATATGTTTCACAACTTTGCGAGAATACACTAAGTATATCAAAAGCAACAACAAAGCATAAAGATCTGGAGAAATAGAAGTTTTCTTTCACTTCTTTAATTTTCAGGTGTAGGCCAACTTAATTTATATTTATGCCTATTATTAATTCAGTTTATTGTAATTATTATAATTTAATATTGTTCATTCATTCATTCGGGCAACTACCCGACTTTATTCAACCAATCAGGCCACCGGTTCATAAGGCCATAAATATAACAATAATTTCATCATCATCATCATCATCATATTCTTCTGTTTCAACAACATTCGCTTTCAATTATTAAGGAGCGGACATAAAAGCAAACAATATTATTGCCACAGCGTTCGTATGTTTTAATTTTATTTAAATTACAAAGCAATTATTGTTGCTATTGCTACATCCACGTGTTATTTACAAATAAACAACATCAGTAGCTCTCCATTGTAAGTAAAATCAGATCATGGAGCAGCCTATATATTTACAATTAAATCATTATTGTTTAGAAAAATACACGATTTACCTAAAACTATTTACACTGTACCGAGTTGGGTCAGCAAACACAAAACAGTATTATAACATTTGCGAACGTTGTAAACATTGTTGGTTAGGTTATGTCATTAGCACACCGTGCAACAACGTTAACAACGTTGAGTCGGAAATTACAGTTATAAATACGTATTCATAGTTCTACAAAGAGAGTTTTGAACACCAATAAAGTAATTATAATGTAAAATTGTTAGCTAAGTTGAATATTTTTTATCTGCCCCATTGGAAGTTTTTAATACTTTTGATCCTTGTAAATGATTAATTCAATGTTGTAATTGAATTTTCCCCGTGTTTATCACAGACTATATAATATTTAACTTACCACACAATATGCTATCTAAACTGTTCCATGTTTCTATTGTACCAGTATATTTAAATTCGGTTATGTATCCTGATCGCAGTCTAAAAGACTGTGCGCAGTTTTTGACATCAAAACTCCGTTGTATATAACAAGACAAAATTATGCAATTTAAAAACAGAAAATAACAACATATTTATAAATACATTAGTCAATTTTAGTTGGAGTTAATCGTCTTGTATTGACATTCGACTCTCGAATTGGCCTCAGTAATTCTTATTACTGTACAAGCATCTAGTACATTGGTCATACGTTTAGCACAATGAAATAAAAAAGGTAACAAAGCAGAACCACCCTCAGAATAGCAGAATACCTCGGCTAATGCAAGTAAGCAATACGATTGTCCGATGTCCACACCAATGGTGGTACCGTATTGTATAAATTGCCCAATGGCCAGCATCTATGGCGAGCCGAGTTGTCATTTAATCATAGAGATATCTTAGTTTTAAATAGAAATAGCTTAGTTTTAAATAGAGATATCTTAGTTTTAAATAGAGATGTCTTATATTTAAAACTAAGATATCTTTATTTACGATTAAATGACAACTCGGCTCGCCATAAGCATCGGTGGCCTCTGCAGGGCACTATGCTATAATACCATATGATGGTTATCAGCTGTTGCTTCAGTATATGCCATGCAGTGTCCATTACCGACGGTCAGCAGAGATGGTTCATCGCTAGTTAATTGGCGATGTGTAATTAAATTTTCATTAGTCAGTGTGGACGCACAATTTAGGTCCACTTGTCACTCTGTACCCCAGTCACTTGACCTACAATATAGTCACTTGACTCGTTACAAAGTAGTAGTTTACGCGTACCCGGTACCCTGACTTCTTACAAGGCAATGATCAGCCATTGGCAATTAATGATGTCACCTAATAGCTATATAAGCTTTCGATATTATACAGTTTAAAACGCCATTAAATTAAATTGGTTTTCATAAAGTAAACAACCAAAATAGGCTTAAGCACGTATGGCACATCTAAGAAAACATTCGAAGAAGGAAGATGGTCAAGGTGGCTTCTAATTTTTAAAATGAAAGGAGAGATTTAACAGCTTGAAATAAAAATGTTTATCATGTTTGGCAGGCCTGACTGCTAAGCTGTAAAAGTGATCTTTCAACCTACGATACAAACCACACCGAGCCTTTTCCTGTTTGATAACTAAACACTTATATGCTATTTCATCCGTTTAATATGCACAATATGCTTACGATACCAGTGATATAAAACAAATCACATAATTTTTCTCACGTCATCAAAAAGTTCAGGAGTTCCCGCTCCAACGGAAACTACGCGCCGGATATAAACGCGCAGTATAATGTCAACTTAATATACGTGGACTAACTATCCTAACTTCTCATGCGTGCAAACTACACACTTAAAGTTTATCTAGGAAGACGAAACATGAAAGACTCTTGGATTTGGAATACAAAACTATAAGTAGGCATAGAATTAGAATGACTGGCTCCGTATTGCAAAACCTTATGAGAAAGAGGCTTACCATCACCATCGTAATATTAATGCGCATGCTCAAATAAATAATCTACATCCAGATTTTCTCTGGGTAACAGGGCCTGATAAGATATTTTATAAAATAATCAGTAACTAATTCTAATCCGGCAAATAGGGTCAGGCCTATGTATTATATTCCAACCAACCCACATCCCTCTGGCACGCCATGTACAATCCCACACCACACACACGCATACAAAATATAATCACTCCCATTACGCATAAATATGCTTGACTTCCATACTGGATTACATTTCATTTATAAGTAAACACTTAGATACATTTCCTATTTTGTATAAATATTTTAAGTTTCGAAATTAATATATCGTTAACATTGTTAATATATAACATAAATAATATATAGGCGTATACGTCATAAATACACATAATTATATATATTGTATGCTTATTATAATTACACATCTATATATTTATATATTATGTAGTCCTATATTGTAGCTTACCGGTATAATAGTATGGTGTCATTCTGTCACTATGTATTTATGTACGGTATTTATAATTATGTACCAGTATATAATATAGGTCCAGCATAAAATATAATAATTAGTATATATGTAGATATATATATATATGTATATTTATATAAACATATATATATATATATATTATATATAGGCCTATATTTATATAGACAGAAACATAATATATATATATAAATGGTATATAGGCATATTATATATTATATATATATGTAGGCCTTATGTATATTAATGTAATATATTTATATTTCAATACACCTCTTGTATACATAAGCATAATCAAGAAAAATTTCTATCAGTAAATAGAAGCTTGATCTTGCACATGCCTGCTCTACTTCCATTCAATCTTCAAATTTAAGAAATTAAAATTGGGGCAACGGCTACCTATCGAACCCTTCGTGGCGGGACTGGTGGAGGTGTTTTACGAGGAGATTTAACGTGTGTAGTTTGCTGAATACTGTCACTTATAACAACGGCGGCCGGTTCATCAGGCAGCATGAATGGCGGCACGTTTGTTAGTTTAGGTGATGTATCCACGAACGCATGCTCACATATCCTGTCCTCATTTTTGTCGTTTTCTTCACTAATAGCGCCATCATCGTTTATTTTCACACGCTTTGGTTTTAGTCTGTCCTGTACCTCATCAAGACCTGTCAACTTGACAGGTTTATAAGTTTTGGTGACGACGAAGTCCACTTTATCGTTGTGGAAATAGACGCTGTTACGGTTGTCTGTATTTTGTTGATCAACTGTAAAACAACAACAAAAAAATAATAATAATAATAATAATAAAATTAAAGTTCACGATGGTCACGTTTTTTTAACATGTTAAACAATGCATTATTAAGTGGTTATCTTAATACCTGGAATTAAAATAGACCTTTCCAGAATGTTTCTAAAAACTCCTGACCAATCAGAGCAGGGCAGGGAAAACGCGCTTTACGTACGTTTGCGTTGTCATTTCATGGAATCTAAACGATAAACAAGGAATGAATGTCCATTGCGCTTGCACACAGTATGCTTACGCCTAATACCTTAATGGTCAACAGTAAGTGCCGTTTGTGCTAGGCCTATAAAAAGTTGTATTTGACTTTACTGGAGCGCCGTTAGAGTTGTGTTTACCATGTTACCCTTGTGGGCCTATAATAACCCTGGCTATCTTTAGACATTAAATTGGGTATTAGGTTAGCGTATTATGGCCAACTCAGACAGCGTCGGCCGACGCAGCCCGACGCGATTTGTTGTCGCGTCGGGTCTGTGTGAGTTGAACGCAGACGCGATGGTGTGCGTCGGGGGCAGTCGCGTAGTAGAATATTAAACGTGTTTAATATTTCCAAGATATTTCTCACGACGGCTTAAGACTGTCCCCGAGGATAAATCGGGTCGGGCTGCGTCGGCCGACGCTGTCTGAGTTGGCCTTTTAATGGCACAGCACTTTTTTCAAGAGGAATTAAGCGCTTATTTGGTCATTTACAGCTGTAAACTCAATTTCAGAAAAGAGAGTTCAAGACTGGTGATTAGACAACCGCTTTGAAATTTGAAAAAAAAAATTCTTGTGCAAGTTCAAGTAAGAAATAGTTTCTAATCATAACTTTAAAAAAATGAAGGAGGCCGGCCTTTGCCGTCAGCTTTCTTCAGATCAGGTCGTTACAGAAATTTGGAGATTACCATCAGGAAGGTCTATAAGTAAAATTGTGTTCCAGCGAATACAAAGGATTTCAATTAAATGGCAATGGGATAATTCGGATGGCAGCAAAAATAATTAATTAATTAAGTAGGCGAGGACGATAAACTAATATATATGTTTACTTGGCCCAATATCAAGGATAGGCTCCTACACATTAGTTAATGACGACGATAAAAAACAATGCTTGAAATGTTAATATCGGTGTTGGATTCCTTACGTTCATTAGGCTCTCATCATTACGTTACATCATACGCCAGAATATGACTGGAGACTGTCCCTTGTAAATTCAAGGCTGTATTGCATGGTACTTAGAAACCATTATACACATACAACACTGGTAGGCCTATATCCATGGAAATATCGCAATCTTCCCTTTCTAATTCTGTGGGCTGGTGTGCTATGTAATACAAATGAGTCACGATACACTGCATGTGTTATAGCAGTGAGTAAGAAATGAAATAATTTAGCCTATCATAATGTAATTTGACGGAATACAACACAATTTTCAATGATCCATCCTCCGGCTGTACTTTCCTGTGCCATGCTGCATCGTTGTCACACTGCATGACGGGAAATTAATGATTCATTTGTCAAAATTCGAATCTTGAGAGAAAAAACCGCACATGATCGTCTGCAATATATAAGACTCTTTCGTGATAAAAGTTTTTGTAGGTTTCCAACTGGATTTTTGAAGCGTTTCGTTAGGGCTCGTTTGAAACAACTTAAACAATTCCATGAAATAAATAACGTAAATTGTCTCAGTAAAGGTCAAACAACTTTGATGAAATCGTTTTCATTCCCTTAGCTAATAAGAATGAAGTACGCCTCGTTGCATAGCAATATGGTATTGTAATTTTTGAAGTTCGAACGTTTATTATCCCTTATGCAGAATTGAATTTCCTGTTTTGGGCTCAAAGATTAAAAACAAATGCACAGACTGGATTTATGCAATTTAATTCGTCTCTTGATGTACAGAAGTTTGTCTTCCGCAAGCTATTTGCATAACTTAAGTTCCACATGCTTGGTATTAAATTGTGCAGTTCACATCTCAATCCCACAATTCATTTGCTCCCATAATTCGTTTGATGAGTCACGTCTAGGGTTTCTAGCACCATAGTCACACATGCAGGCATTCAGGACACATGCAACAGTTACAAATCATATGCGCTAATTATATGGTGTTCAGTATTCGAAAGCATGCGTCATGGATGGAGTATTCTATATACACGTACCACTCATCTCGTTGTATGTAGGCCCGTCTGAACTACCATTAGTAAACTGATCATTGTATTTGTAAAACTCCGACCTATCAACCATACCCATATTGTCAGGTCTTTCCATCGTGCTGTGAAATTCAAATGAAGAACACATGAAATGGTACTGTAATGTAGCACACACACTATTATTACTACCCATACAAAACATGCTTTTCACAAATTTTCATGCACATTCATTTTTATATACGATAGGTAAGCTCATTCCTAAAGTGGTAGGATAGACACTCGGGTAAAGTAGAGTAACGATGTAATAAAAGACATTATTATCACAGGGAATGAACATGTATGGTATTAAAACTCATAGACTGATTCACCGCGGTGCGAAAATGTTACGACAGGCGCGGCTTAACATGTAGCGCAAGCATAAATACATCTAGAGTAAGCGTGCAATGTGTTTATACATCGACTGTATTTTTGGTCATAGTAAATAAGTTTTCTAATCATCCAAAAATGTAAACAAATATAAAACACACGCTTTTATACGAACGCTGTGTGTATTTCAGGCAACAGCCCCTGTGGGACCTTTCTCCGTAACAGCTTTCGAACTGCACAAGTTAAAATGGTATTTGCTACAGATCTCTCTAAAGTAGCGGTGTTTGTTTTTATACCGTAAAAGCTTTTAGGCAATTATATGTTGACGTTGAAACACAATTGTTCGATTAGATTAGATAAATTAACATGAAGCTCATCCACTGATCCATGCTTTCATTTCTTGCATTACCAATATTGATCATACCCCACCGCGTTTATGTTTTTCATGTGGTAGCTATGTGTGAGGAAGGATAAGCCTTTCCCGAGTGCCAATCAACGTCAACAACTGACCAATCAAAATGCGTTACTTAATAGCCATGAATACGCGCATGTCCCACAACCACGCAGGCTTTTGTACGTTCACGCTGCTTAAGATCCTACACCTTAAGCAACGATATCAAAGGAATGGGGTTTACGGGAAAGGTTTATTACATGCATCATTTGAGACAAACCACTCCAAGTGCTATCCAGAAAGAAGGATCCATCGATTATTTAAATGAAAAAAGATATTAATGTCAGATTCTGTTATGATATGGTGGCAAGCAATCGTGTGTCATTGACTTCCAATTAGCTGATGTGGCATTCCCACGAGGAGAGGCCACAGTCAGGCGATTCAGTGCAATATTTGTTAGCGGGTAGGTCTAGGTAAAGCATTACAGCCATCACCAGATGTGGAGATCAAGTTTAACTAGCATAAGCGGAAGAATGCGGGTTCATTATGTTTTCACGTGGTATCTTTGAGTGTTGAATTGGGTTGCACACGTATCAAAAAATGTATGTTGATGATAGGCTAGTTTAAGTCGTGTTGAAGCATGGTTGGTTGATCTAAAAATAACTTGAACAAAAAATAGGCCTATTAATAGTTTACATTTTATATTCAAGTAGGCCTATTTAGATGAGTTTTTCTTCGACAATAATCTAGCAACCACACGTTGGTTGCTAGATCTAATTACTTGCATTTCCGTAGTAAAGGTTCTGAAAATCGGCAAAAATGATTTGTTTCGGTCTACGACCGGTCTCGACCATTCAATTTTGTAATTTCATGTTCGAATGTCTGAAAAGTATTCAGCATTATGATAGCCTACTTGCAATGATATCAGACACCGTGCACGAGGAATACCGGAATGTGAAAGTAAAACGGTGTACTTAATGTGGACGCAAGTGCATGCCAAAAATCGTCATCTTCCGGAGTTTCACTATTTAAAGTGTCTCTTTCCACGACCTATAGTATCGTTACAGGTGTAAGTTCTGTCAACGAAACACGTAGGCCTACAGTATTGTAAATGAGGCTATACCTGTACTTGCAACATCCAATCCGAAGACCAACAGCGCGTTTAAACATACGTAGATGGATGAATTATTCAAATGCGAGCCGAAAAATACAATGACAATTTGTGACAGAGCCACTTTAAGATGTTGGCAACAACACCTTTATATCAATGCATCATGATATTATGCCTAAAGGGGTTTTATATATGTGTCAGGTTAGTGTCTATAGTATTTATTTATGAAATTGTCAAAGAAAATCGTTAAAATGTCAAGCGAAGTAGATATTCTTTCCGCCAGACTGTGTTGACATATTTATTGTCTGCCATTTCTGGTTATACTACCCAACGTCAAATGACCAGTTCACACTACATGATAATAACTAGAAAGGATAGATTATTCCGTCAATTATTGTACGTGTTTGGCGCACCATAAGTCTTAGGATAAAGCTGACCATTAAGTTTCATTGAGTCGATCTTATCATTATTGAAGTTAATTAATTATTTAAAGTCTTTATAAAGTATGAATAAACTATAAACCCGGTCATACCAGGCTTAGTATTTTTTTTAATCTTTTATATCAAAATGCCATCGATTAAAGATCGATAAAGCAAAACTGTTCATTTAATTGTCATTATTCCGTTGTCTATGAGGAACAGGCTTCCATATATATATATTGATATATATATATAAAGACCCTTGGAGTGTCATTTGTCTGTCTCTTATACACATCTAGATGTGTATAAGAGACAGTATATATACTGTATATATTTTTTATTATTTTTTGTATTGTGCTAAATAGTCTGAGTGATTACCAGGGAACAGTTAAATTATTATTTATCTGTAATTTAACTGTTCCCTGGTGATAATAGCAAAATCTGTTGAAACTATTTCCTGTGTCGGAAGCAAAATCAAGGCGCTTGAGTTACATTTGAGCTTGAAGCTATATCGAAACATTTGCCTTTCGTATTTGGTCCAACTCCCAGTTGAATAAAACTTAAACACATATATTTTTCTATCACTACGCAACTTTCGGCTAGGGATTGCTATTAACGAAATTTAAGGACACTGATATATTTGGCTATAGGAGTATTAATGCATCCATGCCTCTAGCCAATAACAATATCCATATACCATTCGCGGGCAATATTTTAACATCTTCGTTTAAGTCGTCATGGCATAATGTTATAATCAAAAATAATATCATCAGCATCGTCATCACCATTATAAGCCAATCATCTGTTACCCTCACTATAACCAACACTCGACCTCGACCATTTCACCCCACCACCGGCCCTACATTATCATCATCGTCGTCTTCATGATTATCACCATCATCACCACTATCACCTTCGCTAAACCTCATCACTATTGTAATGAATTACACCATTATAGGCCTAATAATAATCATAATCATCATAACTATTGTAATCAATTACCACCATTATAGGCCTAATAACAATCATAACCATCATCTCTATTGTAATGCCTAATAATAATCATATTCGTCATTACTATCACCACCACTAATATGATCATGATCTACAAGCTCACTATCACCGTCATCATCGTAACTATTTTTATCGAATTGTGTCACTTTATTTCAAGGTGGTCTGTGTTATGAGTAATTTCCTGGGCATAACTTCTATAAAACCTCTTAAAACAGTATAAAAATGACCCAAAATGTTCTCAGGTTTTCTGAGCGCCAGTGGGTCCACAGTCTGGACACTGAAAGGTTCTTTACTCCTGGACCCTGACCTTATCGGAAATTAAATTAGACCTTCTTGTCGAAAACATTTTCCCCCTCTTTAATATCATAAGAACTAATGAGGCACTTCTAAAACGTTTTAACAAATCGTTATCGACACCACCACCAACGTCAATATCTACATCGACGTCGTCGTTCTCCTCACCGACATCGTCATCGTCATTACATATCATAATCGTCGTCACAATCATCATAATCGTCATTATCATCATCATCACCATCATCACAATAGCTGAAGATTTATCGCCACCTAAACGTTGTACGCGCTGTCCCACCGCGTGCGCTCACCTGTACGACCCGTATGCGCCGCATTTGAAGTTTTGTAAAACAAAGATAACGATGACGATGAAGATGAGTGATACAACTGCAGCTCCTCCGATGATAATATACATCAGTATAGGCGACGCTAGTACATGCGTACCCTTCCTGTTAGCCGGGGGATCGGGGATTTCATTCGGGACATATCGCACCAGCGTCGGACCACTAGAAGTGCTGTCGTTGAAAAACGGTGTTGTGTATAATGCCCATTCTGAAACAATACGGGAAAAATCCAATTAATAACAAAAACAGTATAATGTAATTTGAAACTTCCGCATTTAAAAGACTACAGTTTCTTGATATTTTCATTATCAAACTATCATGTTTCCCTTGGGCAGTAGAAGAAGCTTAATACGTATAGGTGAGGTTGTGTAATGTACTGAAGTAGATCAGTACCGAGAAATTATGTTTGGATTTAATTGAAGCAATGCATACTACGAGAAGACGATCGATCCGATTCCCAAACGCTTCTAGCCCCTTCCGCACAGATGGTGCTTCAAGTGACAAAGTTACTTAGGTGGCAGTATTGCCATGGGCTAATATCATTTACAGTTATTTCTCGATTCGAGTACATAAACCAGAATAATGTAATTATCTGTCATCGGAATCATCATGCAATGAAATTTTCAGACACCTTGTGCACTCTGAGACTTGGTTCACATTAGGGCAATTGTGACGAGTTGAAGCAAACGCACTGGCACCGCTAGCGTACTACTTACTGCACCATAGTACTAACGTTGCATGCGTTTGCGCCAACGCAGTCACAATCAGAAAATCGTGGCGTAGGTTTCTTGAGTGAATTGAACTAAGTTTAAACAGCACTTTTGTACAGTATGTAACTAAACTATGTGTTGTGTATGTCTTTCCGTTTTACTGGAGTACCTGCAGGTACAGATACAGTTATGGTATAAACACGGAAGGAAGGAGAACATTCATAATTGTATACGTTTAGACCTACACACAGTAGTCGTCGCCTTATTTGTCGGAGATATGGCCATTACCTCCATCTTTATACATTTCTGCTACATGGTCAATTACCTGTACCTCATTTTAATTGACAACATGAATCGTGTCCTAGAGGAATGAAATGATAAATTCGATTAGGACACGCCTTCCTATATAGTTGAATCTAACATCTAATAATAATAATGGAATAATGGAAAGTGAATAAAGGTCAGCCGGCAAAATCTACCATTACTTCCGTTGTACACCCGTAAAAACCAGTGACCAATCGAAATAAATGTTTATCTCAATAAGCCTGACTTTGGGCGACATACCTATACTTGACTCATACTTCCTCTCCAGGAATTAATTGTGTGGGCCGTGACAGAAACTCTGAATGAAATAGGCCTGGCCTAGACATGGAAACTACGTTAGGTCAACTAAGAATGATCATAACTGGACCGTGACATAACACATTCCACATTATTTTCTTCAAGGTTTACATTTATGATAGTCACCATTACAAACACCTTCATGAGTTTATGTTATGAGAAGATAATAGCTTTTTTGAGAAAAAAAAAACGTAATATCACCATTGTGATTCGAACTCAAGGCCCTTCTTTTGAAAGGGAGCTTTCAACTCAAAGACGTTAGTAAGAGGTCATCTGCGCATGCGAGAACGTAATTCTCCTTGTCCCATGGATTCTAAGACGTAATTTGACCAAATCTACGTTTTTGCCAAGAACATAGGACGGTCACGTATGAGTGAATCCGTGCTAGCGTCACGTCGTCGTGCAAATCAAAAGCGCCCTACAGTTCGGTTACCGTACTCTACCAACTAAGCTATGACGGCAAGCTAGCATACTCAACTCAATAAAAAAAAAAATCAAAAAAAAAATCAGTACAATCATTTTTAATATCTCCCAGATTCAGAACTTGATGATGACGTAATCGAAATGATAATTTCTAACAAACGTTGTGAATGAACTATAATAGCTTTCCGCTCTGATAGATCCCCCAAAGTAACAGCACTTCCTTCGTAATTATCTTGCAGTTCATCTTGACCTGCAGTACCATCTTCTACTTAAGTCCATAATGAACCTAGGCCCTTTGGGATCCGAAAATAAGCTCGGCGTACATAATTTCAACCTAAACAAACGATTGAACCCCCTTGTGGTTGCAGATTCTTTCTACGGGTGTTTTGAAAATAGGTTATAAAAATTAAAACAAATTTGTTGTTCTTCCTCCATTAAACTTTCTTACTAGTACTCTAGTGATTTCTGTTTTGTCCTGCTTTTTCTTAATGTGTCGGTTTAAACGCATTGCCTCCCCTTACCCACACCCTTGGAGTGTCATTTGTCATGAGCATGTCAAGAAAGTTTAGTTCGGATATATGAAATGGACCGATGGCCTTATATACACTGCTGCTTACGATGTTATGGCAATCTTTTTTCTTGATACGTTCATCTTAACACCCAGTGTCGTCGAACTAATTTCAGAGTTACAAATTGACTATGTGACAACGTATGCGTTACCATTAAATTATGCTTGGTAATGAAGCGAAAAGATGAGAAATTGCATTCGGGAATTGTAGAATTTAACTGTCAATCGAATCTAAACTTGCTGTAGAAAAATGTGCACAGGCGATTTGCGTATATATGGTTTGAATGCGGCGTAGGCCTATTGTTTATTTTGATATTGGTTTTGTTTGTGACGTGTGTATTTTATGCGCAAAATAACCTATAGCTTTTAATTGCCCTTTTGTGTTGGGGAAGTAGAGTGGGAAAATCAGTCAAAGAATACCCAACAAGCGTTTCTGCATCAAAACCACAAATTCTGTAATAACAAAATGTTTTTCACCTTCATGGTAAGTATTTATTTACGTTCCGCAACAGTATTACTAAAATGGCCAGTCAAACATTTGGTCAAACATTTGAATTACTTTTTGACATGTTCGTAGATGCTCACACCTAGACAAAGTGCTACAAAAAGGCTATGCATCCAATCCTTTGGCGTACCACCTTAAACCATACTAGGCCTACACGATAATTATATTATCAAGAAACTCGGTTAAAAAACGAGGGGCCATTGATCTGTCGATTGGTATAATATTTTGTGATTTGTTAATGTCACTGTATATTAATTTAATTTGTCGGTATTGCGTTTTACTGTGGGAGGCCTCTTGAATTAGTTTCGCTAGATCAACTTGCAATGAAATGCATTGTTTTGTACCGGTATTTTCACGGATGAGACACCTAAATATGACAATTTCCTTCCTTAATTAAACATTCGTTTCGTTGCCAGTTATTCATCCAATTCCAGTGACACTGTTCATAAGAAAACCGATCGAGGTATTCCTTTAAATGTTATTTTATTCTAACAACTCCTCCATTTTGAACATTATGACATGTTATTTCCTATATTTCCATAAATGAAGACAAGACACCTGTAAGACAATATGCCATTTCGTAAAACGTGTATATAGGAACAATGCAAAATTATAACAGTTAAATTTTCAACCAAGGTTACCATGTTCTTTTTTTATGATAATATATAAATATTTTCTTTAATAGAGAATTCCAGATTTCCAAAACATCATTGAATAGGCCCGTCTGTATTTCCCTTCAAAGGAATGCGATACCAGCTAATAATTATTGTGACCTTTGTTGTATTTAATGTTTGCTCTAAAACATGGTGAACGCCAAAAGTAAAAATAGATCAACGGAACTGCAAAGCAGTATTGACAACAAGATGATTCCTATTTCATGATTACTTATTATCCCAGTATGTAGGTGCAATGATTATGTGGCTTTTCACTAGGTGATGGCTATCCAGCACATTTACGACAAAAGAAGAAAACTCAGGTAAATAAAAACTATTGCTGAACTTACCAATACAAATACCAGTGACAGATTCGCATACTAATTCATCGGGACAGTTGCAGATTCTTTGGCACCCAGCTCCGTAGAAACCAGGATCACATCGATGTAGACAACTAAGTATAAAGAAAAGAATGATCGGTGGTAAGTGTGAGCAAATTTGAAGTTTGTGTCCACGACGAACTTGCTCTATGGCTGTGTCTCATTTATTTGCTCCTGACATTATATTGTGGCGTTAACAAATATTCTTCGTTACTAAACTAAACTTCGAAACGGCAGTCCCCGTCTCTCTTATACCTGGGTCTGCCATGCAGTAGAGTATCTAGGGCAGGGGTGCGCGGGGGAATCCCCCCCACCATTAAAATCGTTTGAGGGAAAAATCACGCTAAAGTAGTTAAAAATCACCTCAAATCGCCTTAATTTGCTTGCCAGCACCCCTTAACCTATCTATCGACCCCCACTTCATTTCTTGCCCATCAGTCCACCCCTTCATTTCAAGACTCCTAGATATTCTACTGTCGCCGTGTGTCCCACCTTATTCAACAATCGCTAATAGAGTTAGAAGTAATATTTTGGTGTCCATATAACATGCATAGTACTCTGTTAACCTTGTTACATTTTAGAGTAAAGCAATTCACAAAATTACATCAACTCACCTGGGCCCCTTGTACCCGACTGGGCACTCACATATTCCACTAAACGAGTTGCATGTGTGTCCATTCGGGCACTTTTCTGAACATTTTAGTTGACACCCACTTCCGTAATATCCAGTTGGGCAAGTGACGTTGCAAAACTCACCCTGCCAACCACTTATGCAGACACAACCAATCTGAGGGCTACACGTAGCCCCATTGTGACACTCACAATTCTTCTTACATTGCGACCCATAAGTACCACTCATACATGGTCGCGTACAACGCGCACCACGCCATCCAGGAGCACAAACGCAGCCCCACACAGGATCACAGTCCGCGCCATTCTGGCACTCACATTGTCTGCTGCAATTTTCACCAAATGTGCCGAGTGGGCACATCTGGTTGCACTGCTCTCCCGTCCACCCAGCACGGCACATACATCCACGAGTGGAATCACATGTTCCACCATTCTGACACTCACACAATTTCGAGCAGTTGTCTCCATACCAACCGTCTGCACAGCTGTTCTCACAATTATCGCCAGTAAATCCAGGGGAACAGACACATCCATGGACATGGTGGCAGATGCCATTGCTGCTGCAGGAACACTTGTCGGTGCAGTTATGTCCATAATATCCAGAGGGGCAAGGCCTTGAACATCTTTTACCCCTCCACCCTTGCTTGCAGATGCAACCAGTAATGTGGTTACAGATCCCGTCGTTCTCGCACAGGCAGTTAGACCTGCACTTACCTCCATACGTGCCGTAGTCGCACGGCATTGTGCAATAGACTCCTTTCCATCCAGGTGCGCACTGACACCCAATAGCAGGATCGCAAGTTCCATTATTTTGACAGTTACACGTTTCTGTACACTGGGGTCCCCAGAATCCAGGAGGACATGTTACCAAGCACGCAGGGCCCTGCCAACCCGGCGCACACATACACTCTCCGCTAAATCTGTCACACGTTGAATTATTCTGGCACTGGCAAGATTGTTCACAATTAGCTCCAAACTTCCCAGGTGGACACTCCAGGTGACATCGTTCACCTGTCCACCCGTCTGGGCAAGTACACGATCCATCAACACTGTTACATACACCGAGATTTTCACACCGACAAATGTGTTTACAATTAAGGCCGTATGTAGCAGCAGGACACGGATCAGAGCACGAGCTTCCCATCCATCCCGGAGGACAAATGCATGTTCCATATACTGGGTCGCAAAGTGCTCCGTTCTGACAGTTACATTCGTTTCTGCAGTATGGGCCGTATAATCCTTCCGGGCACTTCGTCAAGCATGCCATACCAGTCCATCCCGGGGAACATAGGCAATTTCCGTTCACGTGATCACACCTAGCCCCATTAGAACATGGATGACATGTCAGAGCACATGCTTGTCCAAAAGTTCCTTCTCGACAAGGCGTGTCACAGAGTCTGCCAGTCCAGCCAGGCTCACAGATACATGAGCCGTCGATTGGTGAACACAGAAGACCTCGTGGACATTGGCAACGCTGATGACATCCTGGTCCATACAATCCTTGAATGCAGGTGAAGGAGCAGTGCAGGCCCATCCATCCAGCTTTACACGTGCATTCACCTGTCTTATGATGGCACGAAGCATTGTTCTTGCACATACATTTTAGTCTGCATCCTTCGCCATATGTGTTGTTTGCGCAAGGTTCGTGGCAGTATTTTCCATCCCATCCAATAGTACATTTACAAGAACCGTCAAATCTATCGCAAGTTGCTCCATTTTTACACTGACACCTTAATGCACAATCAGGGCCATATTCTGTACTAGCGCACGGCATATTGCAATTGGTTCCCTTCCAACCAGCAGAACAAGAGCAAGCGCCGGTCACTGCGTTACAACGCGCGTTATTCAGACACTTGCATGTGTTTAGGCATTGATCTCCGTATTTTCCCTGCGAACAAGCTTGCCCGCAGGTGGTCCCCAGCCAACCAGGCTGGCACCTACAGCTTCCTGTTACTGGATCACATCGAGCCCCGTTCTTACATTGACACATTACAGTACAACCTAAACCGTAATATCCTACATCACATTCACGTGAACACAGCTCGCCTTGCCAACCCGCCTGACACGTGCATGAACCATTGACATTATTACATTCAGCCCCATTTCTACACTGGCATCTCTTCATGCAGCCTTGACCATAAAATCCAGCAGCACAACGTCGCTCACATCGCGTCCCTTCCCATCCCTCTGTGCAAGTGCATTTACCAGTAATATGATGGCACTTAGCACCATTATGGCATTGACAAGTACTTGCACAATGAAGCCCGAATGTGCCGGATGGGCATTTATTTTGACATCTGTCTCCTGACCAACCTCTGAGACAGAGACAAGAACCAGATATATGGTCACAGCTTGCGCTATTTTCACAAGGACAGGAGTTATTGCATCCTAGTCCATAAAAGCCTTCATCACATGGCAGTTCACAGTACCTGCCTTTCCACCCTGCTCTGCATATACAGTTTCCTTTTACCGGGTCGCATCTAGCTTCGTTAGCGCAGTGACATTCCCTTTGACATCCAAGCCCAAAAAATCCCTTTGAACAAGTTTCATTACAAGCGCTTCCTTGAAATCCAATCGGGCAGAAACACGTACCATTTATGTGGTCACATTGTCCAGACAACGGGCAATCGCATCTCTTTCTACATCCTAGCCCGTACCAACCTCGATTACATTTTCGCTCGCACTGATCACCGACCCAACCCGGTGTGCAAAAACATGTCCCGTCTACATTACTGCAGCCAGCATCGTTCTGACAAGCGCAAGTTAAAGTACAATCTTGTCCGTATTTAGACCATTCACACATCTTGTTACATCGTCTTCCTTGCCAACCAGGTGAACACGTACATTCACCTGTTAACATGTCACATTTACCGCCATTTTGACACCTGCAAATGTGCAGACAATCAACACCCCACGTACCAGGAGAACATGTTTCGTGGCAAGTCGGACCAGTGTACCCTGCTGCGCATTTGCACGATCCATCGATATGATTGCACGTTGAGTTTGCGTGACAGTTACACACGCTCGTACATCCTATGCTATAAAATCCACTTGGGCATGTACGTTCACACTTTCCACCGATGTATCCAGCCGGACACGTGCATGTCCCGTCCACGTGGTCACATAGTCCATTATTTAGACAGCCACATCTGGAAATAAAATCGAATAAAATAAGTCAAATGAGACGAACGCATGTTTTAGAATCGTTTTATTGAGATTAACTTTTACTGTACTAGGCTATAAATAGCCTAACACTTAACCTATCGTCTGCGCATAACCCAAGACTCAACTTTATTTTATTGTGTGTACTACGAGTTCAGCCATTAGACTTACCTGCTTGTACATCCAACGCCGTAGAAACCAGGTGGACACAACAATTCACAATTTCGTCCGTAAACTCCGGGTGGGCACCTACACTGACCAGTACCAACGTCACATGTTGCCCCATTCTCGCACGTGCATCTTTGACTACAATTCTCTCCGAATGTAGGTGGATCACATGGCTGGTCACATTGTGCGCCCTTCCATCCTGCCATGCACTTGCACACACCTGACACGTGGTCACAGATAGACCCTTGCCGGCAATTGCACTGATTTCCGCAATCAACACCCCAACTGTTACCTGGGCACGCTGTTGAGTAATTAGAGGTAGGCAAAGGTTAAACAACAACGATATGAGGTAGTTGGCTGGAATCTATACGCAACTCGCAACCAATTTCTCCTAGGCCTACTTCTGCTACTATGAGACTCAGGCCCTAAGAATACTTGTCTTCCTACATTCTATATTTTTTAAGTAGTTTTAACTCAATGCTACATGACAATTTCTAGTGATATAGCCGCGAGATTTACACTAATATAAAATACTATTCGGTATTCCGCTATGGAACCAGTTTAATGAGGTTTGTAAAGGCAAACGTATAGTATATGGCTGACGTGAACTGACGTACGAAAGTCTATAGCCCCATTGTTATTAGATACCATAATTTTGTTTTAATTTTCTTGGACGCACCTTGCTTTTGTGAAGAATGCCACTGATATAAAAGTGTAGTTCTGAATAAATAAATAAATAAACCCATATAAGAATAGACGATGGTTAAGTTCCTTAATTTATACAATTTTTCAGGATTTGTTAGATTTGATTTTTATATGTTATTCTCTAAATATGCCCATTTAACAGCAAACGCCCAATACAACATATGCGTCTTCGAAATCTCAAAATCCCGTTTAGGCCTGAAGTAGCAAAATATTGGAATTAACTTCTTGAACTCTTCACACCAAGCACATAGTAGTATTCTTAAAATAGCATTACCATTATTGCTAACGGATTTGCAAAAGCAAATGCACAAAGCCTAGACCACGTAATATCACATAGTGCTAGTATTGGTGATATTGACTGCTAACCTTGAATAATGATCGATATAACATGCAATTATAACAAATTAAACCATTCTTTTCTATTCGGAGTTGTAAACAGTACGGTAACATTTTATACCAGCACTCGGTTGGAGGAAATCAAGTTCGGTCAATCATTTAAAATCTTATATCCGATTAAATGCGAATCTCAAGCGCCCACCTGACAAATATACCACCATATGGTATTCACAATACATAATCCAAATCACGTGATTAATTTACGATCGATATATGCATGTCTTACTTATTCCTGAATATGCCATGAGAATTCCATCTGGTTATACTATCGCGTTATTGATCTTTCGCCCTATCTGCATCATTTATTTTATCATTAAATATGTTGATAGGCACAGTTTGCATTTATATCCGTATTCCTAGGCTAATGTTTTTGTGGAACCATTGAGGTAGAAATGTATAGGTTATTCTTAGTTTCAATCTTGCTCATTACCGCATTATGAAAGTACCGGTGCTTATTACAGTAATGCAGCCTAACTCCTAATACAGAGTGCGTTGCAATCTCATAAGTGAGATCTCATCTACTTATTCACTTTAGATGTCTTAAGCTGTAATTATGGTAACTTAACAATCAGATAATAATTGCTATAGCTATGGGGAATATACTTGTAGGCCTACCTACGCACAAGGTCATCACGAATAACTGATGTTAATATTACTATCCCAGGTTTATCATTGTTACATGTTTCATAACGTCCCCATGTCTGTTCTCTAACGACCTGTCGCGATTTTGGTTGAAACATAATTATCGTATGTATTCGAATAAACGCCCCGGACGTTTATGGTTGAGAAGGGTTTTAAGAAGGCGTTTATTCGAGTGAGGCGTATATTCAAGGAAGTGGGGTTTACTTTTTTGGAGGAAAAGGGATACTGTATATACTCAAATAAACGCCCCTTAATTTCACTGTAAATGTACTTATTGGAAATATAATAATTTAAGATCGTTTAAAAATGCTTTAAGATTCAAAACCAATAAATCCGTAGTTTCTACAGGTAGTTCCTCCCAAGCGCGTGGAAACAAATGTAACACAGAATATTTTAGAGAATTTGTTCGAGCACATGGATGTACAAATTGAAAATAATCACCGTGTCAAGAGGTGATTGTTATGTAATTGAAAATATCAAAATCATAAAAGCCATGAAGATATTTGGCAATAAAAGAAATAGTAAGAAGCTTAAATCGTTTTTCTACTGAAATTAAGCCGATAATATCAAGACATTGTGCATAGGTAAGTTTCCTCCCTTGTTTTGGAACACATATCGCACAAACCAAGTCGAACAACTATCACAAACCAAATGGAACAACTATCGCACAAACCAAGACTTCAGCTTTTAGCATTCAGACAACTAAACCCTATTTTTTTTTTAATTCAACGCTATACGCTTGGCCTGCTAAAATAGCTATCCCGAACAAATTATACTGTATCAACTATATCTTCTTAGTTTTCAGAAGTGTACAGCTTTATTCCTACAGAGTTTTCCTGACAGATTTTATGCAACTGTTTCTTCTGAATATTTTACATATTTCTCAATAGTCACAGGAAATTGTTGAAACAATTTTTTAATGAAAATTTCTTTTGTGTTGAGGCAGGAAGCTTGACTTACTTTATTTCTTCTTCATGTGTATTTTATTATCATAAAAAAATGTAATGTTTTTCATATACAATTTCTACAACTTTCAAATTTCAGAGGGCACCCATATCCTGTGATGAATATTTTACTCATGTCATTCACCTTCTTTGAGGTTTTTTCAATGATACGTCTATTTTGTTGTCCGGTACGGGTTGTATTATAGGCTTAATAAAAAAAAAATAAATAAATAAAAAATAATTCGATCAACATTGTTTTTAAACAAGAAGAAGCAGGTATAATTTTGCTCTTGTAAATGTTTGAGTACATTTGTGTGCGAATAATTTTAAAGCTGAGATTCCGGCCGCCGTAAATTCGTCCCCCTGAGCCCCTCAGCCAAACCCTATTGAATTTCCCTCCTTCCCACTCGGGTAGGTAATTTGGTCCTGAAATTAGGAAATTCGGCATGGGGAGAATTCACTAGTACGTTACATATACAGGGGTTTGAACTCACTGGGGGCCAAAATACCGGGAAAGTGCGATGGAACACAGTCGTACCAATAAAAACAATAAAATCGATTGGGAAAACTGTCAATAGGCCTATAATAAAATGTTGCGTGCATGTCGAAGTTGGAACATGTTCAGCATTGATTATCTACTTAGGGCCACTGAGAGATATGGGTAAAAACTTCAATCTGTGGTACGGTAGTCTTTAGCATGACAAATCCTTCATTTTGTATTTTCTTGTCAGTTTTATTTCCCCCAGATATTACTCTGGTCAGGGGCCCTCGTTTCCCCTATTGCATATACAGTATGCCAAAACCAATTAGTTATAGTTGAATTAGAGTGAATAACACTCGAGTGGTTTTTGGCTTGTTGTTATAAGTGGCTTAATGTGTAAATCTCCGGAAGGGAATTCGTGAGGAAAATAATTTAAATGAACAATTAACTTCTTTCGATTAAGGATTTCATTTGTATTCTTCTGATTTTTAATTAAAATACAATCTATATTGAACTACTTTTTTTATTATCGTCGTCGTCGTCGTCATCATCATCATCATCATCACCATCATCATCATCATCATTACCATCACCACTATCATCATCATTATCATCATCATTAATATTGACACCATCTACAAATATCATGATCCATATCATAATCGTCATCAGCATTACCGCAACCACCAACACCACCACCACCACCACCATCATCATCATTATCATCATCATCATCTTCATCATCGATCATCATCATCATCATCATCATCATCATCATCATCATCATCATAATCATCATCATCGTCATCATCATCATCATCATCATCATCATTGTCGTCTTCGTCATCATCATCATCACTACCACCACCACCACAACATTATTATCATCATCGCCACCACCACCACTAAAATGTAGGCCTATGTGTTAAAAGTGTGTTCTAGGCCTATTTTATATTATGCCGACAATCCAACCCTAAATGTCACTGTGCTTGGACAAACGAAACCCTTTACTTTTTTAATAAAAAAAAAATAAATAAAATACCGACTATATGGATGCCCGTCCCCGTTGAAAAATATTGTTCTTCCCAAACTTTCCTAATCACCATTTAGAATTCCCCGCTCTTGTTTTCAACCAGTTTAAGGAAGCACAATGTGGTGTCCTTGACATGTTAATGTGAACTGCTGTTATGTTATAATAAACAGGCATTGTCATCCTCGTTTGTTTTAATTATTTTTGTTTTTACATTTTATAGACAAACACGAGTACTGAGACATTTATAACTGGGAATCAACAACACTCTCTCAAACATACCTAAAATTGCTGTTATTTACTGCACTCGAGTGTAATAACAAACGAGATTTTTGTCTTTTCGCAGATTTGTTTAAGTATGTATAATACTCGACTCAATTCAGGTTGTTTTACCGTCTGCCATACCAATTTAGTGTAAATAAATAACAATATACTAATAATTATGAAAATATCAAATAATAATAATTAACAATAAAATTAACAATAATCATAATAACGTTAATAATCAAGATGATAATAATATTAATATTATATTAATAACTATGAAAATGATAGGCCAAATATATAATAATGATAATAACAATTATATGATAGTGAAATATTAAACCATATTTGCCTTTTACATTAATTAATGTATTTATTATTGAAACTAATTGAAACATGTCTTTATTGAACCGGCGCAGAGATGATCCTATAATCTGAATCATGTTATTTGAGAGCCTAACACCATAATAATGAGGATAGACCATATGAATGAAGTATTTAGAAACATAGTTACTGTCAGGAATGAAATCAACCGATGAACTAATGACGATTTCGCCTGTCTTGTTTGGAAATTGAAATGTAGTTAGTTAGGCCTAGCAGATCTCAGAGGTAATCAGAATGAACATAGTTACGCTGAACCGTTTAAATTTCAAAAGTGCATGCGATTTTTCAGATACTATTCAGCTAGCTCTTGGCGTTCTTCGAATTCGTTGTTTCAGTTTTGTATCTCGTACGCTTCCGAGGTAAATATGGGGATTTCCTTTCAGTGACGATAACGATCTTCAACAATAATTGGCTGCTGTTTTTCATACCCATGGGACGGTGGTATAAGTATACAGTATTGCCATCCAAGAAAGCGCATAATTGTGATAGTTTGCTACGCTAACAGAATGATTTTTGTAATACGATTATCAACTGATAACTGTGCGCGCTTCATTGAGCACCGGCGCAGACGATGCGATAGATCGAATTTTTTCAGGCCCCTATTAGGATTTAATTTTGACATGATGTATCATTTCTGTTGATTACATTTACAGCTCCGAAATGTGTTTAGTGTGTATGTGCTCTTTAGTTGCTGTATGAGTTGTGTTTAGAATGGGTTATGGTATTAAAATTTGCAAGCAGACAATACAATAATTGCTTAGGCTAAGTATTGTAGTACTGCCGACTTTGGTTCCTGTCGATGCTCATATCTATACATTAGTCAATGATTACAGGACTAAACTTCCTTCTAAGGTGAATAATGAACTTAAAAGCATCAAAGAAATAAAAATACTTTTATTACTTCATTGAACTATTTACCGCTCATAATGAGCGGATTATTGTCGTTTTATGTCGTCGGTTTATGGTCAATGTCGACGCTGTCTGGACAAAAGCACCGCAAACCTTTTTACCAAACATACAAATGGCTTATGAATGATATGTTGCCACGACATTATTGTTGGAACGAAAAGTGTCCCTGGTATGTACGATGCTCAATAATGCACTGACTGTCACTGAATTATGTTTGAGTGGCAATGAATACAAAAATGTGGATCAACATAAATTTCAAATCAATATACAAGCGACTCTGTCAATGAATGAATGAATTCACAAACGAACGAACGAACGGATGAATGAATGAATGAATGAATTAATGAACGAACGAAGAAACGAATGAATGAATGAACGAACAAACGAATGATGATTGATTGGTGGTTTTGATTGATTGATTGATTGATTGATTAATTGATATATTTTTATTTTATTTATTTATTTGTTCTTTATACTGGGTTTCCTCGATCGATCGATTGATTGATTGATTGATTGATTGGTTGATTCATTGATTGATTTTGTTCTTTATACTGGGTTTCCTCGATCAATCGATTGATTGGTTGATTGGTTGATTGATTGATTGATTGATTGATTAAGTGATCGATCGATCGATCGACCGATCGATTGATTGATTGATTAATTGATTGATTGATTGGACAATTGGATGAATAATTGATTGATTGAATGAATGGATGGATAAATGTATGAATAGATTAATAGATGGATTAATCATAGATAGATGGAGGGATGGGTTGATAAATGGATGAATGGGTTATGGATGAAAATGAATTAATGAATGAATGAATATATGAATGAGTGGATCAAAATGGATGAATGATGGACGGACGGATGAATGAATTAATTAATTAATGCATGGACGAGCGAACAAATGGACAATGGCATGAAGGAATGAATGAAAGTAATAATGAATGAATGAATGAATGAATGTAATTTTACGTAATTATTTATATGCGTCTAAATAGGTCTAATTTCCTTTTTGGTTCAAATTGTTCAGCAATTCAAATGCCAATTAAAAACATAGTGTGATGTTTCTCAACATGGATAGGCCAGTGGTAACATCAGTATGAATGAGATCAGCCGCATAGACGGGAATATTTGGATGTATGACAATAGAGATCTAATATTTTACAGGCCTGTGGCACATCCTTTACATAGTCGCGTACATTCTGAGTGCATCTATGCTGAGTGGAATAAGTTGGATCGCGTAGTTCATCCCAGCCAAACACGAAGTGAAATGCTCAGTATGTTTACATTCTTAATATCAATATTTCATATTTAGGCAAATAGGCAAAAGATTTCCAAGTGCGCATTTACAACTATTTACAACTTATATGAACATTTAATATGTGTGATCATTATATTATAGGCCTATGCATTATTACTAATACTAAGCCTACTAATATTCTTATACACATCTAGATGTGTATAAGAGACAGATATATATGTATGTATGTATATATGGCCATTTTCAGTCAACAAAAATAAACTGACCTCATGTATGTAAATTTTAAAAGCATTAAGGGAAGGAGAATATAGGATTTCTGAACTAAGTATAGTATTCTTAAGTGACAAATTCATTCAGAACATAAATAATATAGGCCAGGCCTCGGACTCAAATATACTGCTCTAAAATAAATCAAAGGAGACCAGATTTTCGGACTTGGGGGTAAATCATCTGACAGGACTCGAGCCACTTAATAATAAATACCAATGCGAATATTGGCTTCCATAAAGAGTTCGATTTTAAACCTTAACATATTTTGCTCAACTAACTCAATCTTGTCACGTTTCCATTGTTTGAAAAATATGCTGATAACTTTTTATAGATCTATATTTTTATTTTATTTATTTATTTGTTCTTTATACTTGGTTTCCTCTTCAGCAACAAATTACTGTTCTCCCAGAAGGCCCAGTACACATAAAACAGTGCACGACACACAAGACATACATACACACATTATGTTTGTCAGTTTTTGCCATAATAACGATAATAATTATACTTATACCACCTTAAGCTGATTATTTGGGACCCCGACGCTCCATAACTAAGTATAGGCCTATTTAGGTTTGGAATGGACTTGTCTTTAACTGTTAAAAAAATCCCTCTGACTCTTTTGTACCAGGTATAATTGAACCTGAAACTTGTATTGGAAGGTGGAGTGATCATCAGGCGACAGGTCAGAAGTGTTTTAGTCAAACGCAAAAAAAAAAAAATGGCAAACGCGTTTTAAGTGCAACTAACTTATTTACATTTCGTAAAGGATAAATGCACGCTCACGCTCAAAATTAAATTTATTCTGACGTCAAATCGTGAAGCCAGTATAAAACCACTAATCATCGAACAAACACTATTGAGATATTATCTGTACACGGTGAAACGTCTGGAATTGAAAACGTTATAAAATTGTGTATGAGTTATTATATCATAAGTAATATAGGAAACAGCTGGAAATATGAACAATGCACAGGAAAGTGAATGGCACTTATTCAAACACTCGTAGAACTTCGCAACAAATATTATATGCAAAAGAAATATAGGGCTATTTACAGGAAAAAGAGAAAATCTCATGGGATCTGCTGTTGCCACGGACACCGTAAATTCCCCGAGGATTTTAGTTTAGTATAGCATGCAGGCCTGCACAAAGGAGTTGATCATTAAAATCTGTCTGACCACGATAAGCATGATTCTGTGTTCATCTTAATCTAAGAAATGATACACCTACTCAGATAAAAAAATAAAAGCAGAACGAACAAAACGCGATAAATCAAAAAAGTGAAAATTTACAGCAACAAATCTATTACAAAATGCATCAACATAGTAACTGATGAAAATAATAATAATAATATTAGTAGGCTTAGTATTAGTAATAATGCATAGGTTTATAATACTGTATAATGATCACACATATTAAATGTTCATATAGGCCAATAATCTACACATAGATTACCCACTAAAAGTTACCGGTAACTAAGAGATTTTGTCAGACTATAATTATGAATTCGTTCATTTAGGGCATGGGATAAGCGGGCTCCTAATAATATTATTATTATTATTATAATATTAATATTATATATGTTATATATACAACACACAAACACACACACATACACACACACGCACACATATATATATATACGTATATATATATATATATACGCCCCTATATATATATTATGTAAGGCCTATCCCTTCGCATATCATTGTCATGAGAGTGCCTACTACAATTACAGGTAAGAAATTTGAGCACATTAGATTTTGTTTATTAAACCCCGTGGGGTGTACGGGCTCTGATTTCATACACTTGAATGCATAGTTCTAATAAACAGAGTAGATAATTTTATGGAAATGTTAAGCCTTTTCCAAAATAAAGTATTGATTGAATGAATGAATATTGTTTCTATTAGGCCTATTCATAAATAATTTATAATTATAAGTAAATAAATAAATAAAAACAATAATAAATAAATCAATAATTCAATCCACCTACAATTTAATTAATCAATCAATCAGTCAATCAATCAATCAATCAATCGATTAATCTGATAATCAGTATATTCAACAACCACTCAGTCAAAGGGTTAATTCTAAAACCAATCATGACTTTTATTGACGAAACAAATTATAGATAATCAATCAATCATTCAATCAATCAATCAATCAACCAATCAAGCTACTAATCAATCAATAAGATATTAGTTAGTTAATCAACCAATTAATCAACCGATCGACTTGTATATCGCATAGACTCGAACTAACAATGCCAGTGCAATAAACAAAAACGCACGGTCGACGAGGATTTAAAGTCAGGATTTCTGTAGACTAATTCCTGTAGCTTTAAAGCCACGTTGTAGATTATCAATACCAATAAAAATAAATCCTTAATGGGAATGGAATGAGGACACAATTGAGGTAATAGGTAGTTTTCGCCGCACGACGTTAACCTTAACGTTAACGGATGACGTCATAATTTATTCTTCTTGCGTTGTAGAGTACGTTGATTTCATTATTTTACGTGCTCGACGTACGGTAGTTACGGGTTTGCGCATGCGTATTTCGGTTTGTTTACAAAAGGGACGGAGTTATAGTGTTGCATGTTGGGTACTAACGTTAAAGTTAAGGTTAACGTCGTGCGGCGAAATCTACCGAGTGACCAAAGTTTATCATGAACTTCACATGCTTTATTGCAGTCCTTTTAAATGTTACTGGGGAATCGACAAAAAGCCCCGTTAGATCAGACATTATATGCCATATACCTAATACATACACTAATGAACCTCATAAATAACATTGTCAGCATTATATTCATTCGCCGCTTAGCTGCAATAATCCCAACACTTTGACATCTGAATACGAGGAAGACAATAAACACCTGCCCAATTATTAAAATTAGAATATAACTAAAGCGGATCAAATTAAATCGGTCTATGAAAGAGATTTTATTCAAATCAACCATTAATGGCGTTATTTAATACACGAAGGGCAGTTTATAATGGATGTTGGTGACATTGAAAACGTTGTATCGTGGGGAAAAGCGGTATACGACATTGATGCATCTATAGAACAGGTGTAAATTGTCTTCGAAAAATTGATTGCAATAATTGAAGCCAATTCACAAATTAATCCTTCATTGCCAGTGTCTTGGTTTTTTTTTTGTTTTTTTTTAAATATATATAATTATTAAAAACATAACTATTGCTCTTTCTTTTTGTTGTTCTTTGTTTTGTAGGTAATATTTTTTGGTATAGAAAACATTCATTGTACAACAAACACAAACATAATTGAATAATCATAAGGTAAAAATGTTGTGTTCCACAATCACTGTAGCAATTGGAAATCATTGATTGCGATTTTTAAAATAATATAATAACATCATTAACCCAGGCTCACCGCCTGCATAGGCTTATTTTTGCCAGAAATGCAAATCGCTTGTGTTATATGATTAGGACCTAATGTATCAACTCTTTTCAAACATCTTGGCCAGTGGGGATCCAGAAATTCGAAATGGAGCGTCCAGACTACATTAGCCCCGGGCCATGTTTTTTGCCTATGGCACCTCTAGATGGCCAACAATGGCACTTTTTAAAGTTTGTAATGCCATTATTAACAATATATATAAACATAAATTACCAATAAAAACGTAACATTTAAAATAAAATGTTTAATTTGACATAAGTGATACCACGCTAAAGAAGGGATAAGAGGAAAATTTGTTGAATTGTAATTGATAAATTTATAATCTGTTGTGACCTTTGTGTTTAAGTTTTTTATAATCTGTTAATTTATTTGCGTCAGAAGCTGAACCTAAACCTATATTTATAATAATACAGGAAACATCATTTCATTAGCAAACATTTTTCCTCCCAAAGGTAAGATTTTTTGACAAGATTGATTCAACGTGACGTTAGGCTGAGTGCAGGTTTGCTGACTATTTTTATAGCATAATAATTTAAAGCACAGCAATTCGAGCCTGAATACTAGTAAAACTTCCATAGTTTCAGAGAGTTCGCCTCTGCTGTCTTTCCTTACGCCCGATCACTCCATGATTACTGGACATTACTACTGCAGGCTACTTAAAAATAACGCCTACCGTATGTCTGCATGCAACGAAATACAATAGATGCACAAAACACAACATTTATTTAAACATTATAAGAACGTCGTCATATTTTTTTTTTTTTTTTTAGCATTTGAGAAATCTCTCCTCATCAGGGTACCAACTCTTTTTATTACACTATCAACTTGAATAGACATAACTGTTCGGGGGTTATTTTTCAGTGAAGGACTACACATAAATTATAACTTAGTCGGTTTAAAATAGGTCTATATTATTGAAATACACGCACCACAGCGAGCAGACTTGTATTTTCAAGTGCCTTAATCATTAATTTTCAAACATGTTGGGGCTGAGTTGAGTTGGTGTTTCTCCTTACTGGGGCGGATGCAGTGGGTGCAAACGGTGCCATTACATCCCCTGAACTGTATTAAGAAAATTACATCTTGTATTGTATTGTTGACATGGACATGCCTAGTACCAGTAAGATTTTTAAGGTGTGAGAGTACAATTTCCGGGTACATGAGGTCCATATTCTCTAAATGTTCTCACCTCAGCCCAAACCATGTTGGGCCTAAGGTGGTGTCGACTAATGCACCCCTTACCGCCAAATCATGCATCCACCCGAGCAATTAATAGATCCGCCACTGGGTCCTCTGGATTTCGGCAGAAAAAGCGCAGTTATTTATTGGGCAGATGAGGCATACAGTTACTCGAGTGACAGGTATTAAGTAACCGCGCTCGTCACAGGTGAATCCTTCGTACGTGTGCCAAGCAGCAGGGACTGGGCAGGGATCAATGTTTGGCAAGTCGGGTGCAAAGCTCGAATAGGTAGTAGAGGACAATAAGACAAAGAACAAGATAAGATATCGATGCATTGCAGAATACAACTCTGGTATTACTGGATTATATAGAGCTAATAATATTTGAACAATATAAAGATTAAGTTGTTTCAAGGTTATGCTGTTTTAGAATAGAGTCATAACCTAGCTCTTAACAGGACAAAAAGCCTGTAAAATAGCTTATTGACTGATAGGAGGTGCGTATATATAGGCCTATATATATATAATATAATTATATATATATAATTTCATATATATACATATATATAGGTCATTATATATATATATATACATATATACATATATAAACATTAATTTCAGTAAGTTTTGAATCCCTAATTTACAGGGGAAGTACATGCAAAATAAACATTGCAATGACGTACACAGAAGTTATTCCTTATGTTTATGAGATGCGATGACCTAATTCTATATAGGCCTACCCTTTTACATCGTGTGGGATACCGTACCACACAATATGCATAATTAGGCCTAAAACGCATCAGTGAGGGAAATTTAACGAACAAGTTTATCTTCCAAATAATCCGAATGGATTATTCGAGGCTACATAAAATATGAAACTTTCTGAAACATCGGAAAGGCATAAGGGCGTTTTCAGCCATGGATTTGTTATCGGAAACGGGTTAATGGGTCCTGAAATCTTTCGGAAAGTCTGTAAGTCTGTTGATGAGGTTTCTGAAGAAGCTACAGACAATTTAAATTGTAGCATGACAGAAAGCTACATAAGATGCACTGACATCCGAAGAAACACACTGAAAAAAGTAGGACCGCGTTTTGCACACGGTCCGACAGGAAGTGATCATCTCGTCATTCATTTCCTTCTTTTAGTCAGTCACTTAATCGTCTATAAATGACAAAATATAATTTGGGTGATCGTGGCAGGGGTGAAATGAGGCATATCACGGATGCACCTACCATTTAGCATGAATCATATCACCCATGAACATCATCTATAAGCTTTTTTGGTTCATTGGGCATAATATATGTTCTAAAAAATCTCAGAACAACTAGCTTAAAATGGCTCAACAATGCCCTATATTGCTAGGCGCCAGGGCGTTCTTGACCCGCACCAGGGTCTAACTGGTCTCCGACGAATTGTCATTCCCCTGCCGGACAACCCCCATGAATGTATATTGTTATCCCTGGTATTTAGGTCGATACTGCACACAGGCATGCATATATGGATGAACCTAGCATGTAAAAATATTAAAAGTAGCATGCCAGGACAGAGAAGAGAATGACGTTGTGTGACGTCATAATTAAAAGTTAAAACAAATAAAAAAAGATTACAGTATTTTCTTTAGTTTGATAATAGTAGTTAAAATAAAAATGGCCTTACATTTTAACGTTAAAATAATCTTAACATATTTTTAATAGTTTATAGTTTAATGTCCAACAGGCCAGCTTGTTATGCAAAATGTTCAAAAGAACTAGCGCACTTTACACCTGTTTATAAATTTCCATGTCTGTATTAGCCCACACCTTTGAATCAGCTATCTGCATGGGTGTGTCATCCCTGGATAGCATTATTACTATCATCAATATTGTTATGATTGCTAATCTTCAACAGGTACTCCTTTCAGTTTTCTATTCAAAAGTAAGAATCGCATACGTTGCAGCTGCCCTGGCCGACGTGTATGAGACATGTACCGAGCGTACCGCCACGCTTACTCACCGAGTCATAGTTTAAAGCATTAGTAACCAGACTAAAAAAAAAAAAAAAATACAGGCCTATGCAGCATAAATCAAGTTTACTGTGTGTACAAATACACGACACTTTAACCAGACCAACAGATATTAATAATAATAACAGCCACTATGAACTATAATTAATAAATCAGCTTTCCTGTCCAACTGACCTTTAGGCCTATGTAAGACTTTCTATAGCGATAGAATAGAATTAATCTAGAACATATTTCAGTAATTACAGGTTCTAATGACGTCAGTTGAATACTATGAAATGTGATGCTTAATACACTGTATATTATATTGTTTGTTATATTGTACCTTACACACAAGCCATACCATCAATAGTGACAATAGCAACCATAATGGTATTATATTCGAACACTGTCATATATATGGATAACTACAATAAAACACTATATATACAACAGACAACCACAATTTGCCAAAGGCTGCCTACAATGTTCCCATGCAAAATGTGCTTCCTGCTCTGCTCTAGTTGTGGTGTAGCCTACTATGATCCCCGTACAGGCCGCCTACCCGGGTCCCATGTACCCATTGCTTCTCTCTTGGGTGAGAGAAGCAATGAAGATAAAAAAGCTCAAAATGCTGTCCTTGTGCCCGTACTCAACCTTCAAAATGAAGTGCCAATTCGTTGGCATCATTCTGACGTTAGTCGGGGATCCCCGAGAAAATATAGGACCACAGGAAAAATACCTGAATATGGTCGTGAAACCAGGTCCGCTAATACATTCTAATGTGTTCCTTGTGTGACATTATTAATATTATATGCTGTTTGTATCTGGTTCATTTAGAAAAATGTTCCCATCCCCCCCTTCTCCGCTACCCTCCACTACCACCTTCAAGACGCCCCTAGCTGTTAGAATCGTTGCCTTCCTGAATCGGGACCTGAGTCAGGGGCACATGTCATAACCATACCCTGCTTATTTCACACCATATTATTCATCAGTCACGAATTTCCTCCTTTTCCGTAATAATCTAGTTATCGAGTCATTCCAGCGAGGCTGAGTAAAATGGTTGGTAGTGTCTAATAAAGTTATTAAACAAGTCTGTTGCATATTTACTTGGCACATGTTAATTTGTCAAATCAGTTTGTATCTGCAATAATCCTGGCAACTCTCGCGATGATCCCTTAGTTTATATTTTGTGAAGGAAACAATTCAAATGCAAAAGGTAAAACATAAAACCATATTTTTACAACTACGGAGAGTACGCAACTTACCTTATAGCCCGGAATGCACTGAAAATAATATTAACTCAAAGTTAAATTCTACCTGATCCCCTAGCCCTATAAGCAATTGCCTAGAACTTTTGTTGTTAGTCGTTTATAACAATATATATTAATACATAAATATGGTCTATTGAAAACAGTGGCCCAGAAAAAACATGTTCAAGACTCCACTTACATTTTCTTACACACATTTCTTCCATTTGGGTTAAGACTTAGGAACTGAGCAAAGACACAGGTTGGAAATAATCCGAGTATAAGTCCAAAGTACAAGTATCTCATGTTGCAGTATAAAACATTAAGTCCAAATATAAAAGTACTTCAATCGCCAGACCGTTCGCTAGCTGGTCGTTCGCAAACTCCAGTTAATTTCTCTTTGCGAGCGTTACGCTCCTTTCTCGCCAGGCGGCGCTTTCATGAAAATCTTCTAAGCATGCGTGCAGTCTGAGTAGGTCTTTCGAAGTACAGCTGAATACGTGTGATAGCAGTAGAAGAGGATATCCGTTCCATTATCGGGTTGCTATGGGCCTATGTTTCATCGTCTAGTTTCTTAAAGATCTATCATTGGGTTAATTTTTTATCAAAAAAATCTGGCCTTTAGCATATGTATTTTATAGCGAAACGACCATCTTGGGAAGTAAAATTATTTTCCCCATTATTCTTGGTCTGATACAGGGCCAGTGGTCAGACACTTAGAGTAGCCGAAACCCGCAACCTCGGAGCAACAATAATAATAGTAATCGTATAGTAGGCTATATAAAATCAAACCTCATGAAGGTTAATAATATCAATATAATTATAACAGCAATAACGATGACGTCCCATAATAGGACCTATATTTAAGTCAACACGGGGTGAAAGATTCACACAATTCTGGAACCACCATGGGATCGTGTTTATCATTTCGAATTTTTATTTTTTTTTCTTCTAATTTTTAATATAATCAATATTCATTTTTAGGTTTTGTTATCAGATATAGGTACTTCCCCTTAACATGATGAGTAGGATTACAATGATTCATTTGAATCATAAATGTGTTCCCCTTCGAGCAAGATATCAAGATTTTGGATTAATATGTACGTTTATATCCCCTCAGTTGAAATAGCTGTCTCTTATACACATCTAGATGTGTATAAGAGACAGATATATGGGTGTGTGGGTGTGTGGGTGGGTGTGCATGTAGGTGTAGTAGTAACAATAACAACACCTACAATAGCAATAACAATAACAGGAACAATTATTGTAATAACATTAATGTAGTCCGATGTATAAATAAGGAAGTTTTATTGTCCATGTTTTCTGACATCGTAAGAAAAAGGAAGTAAATCCCGGGCATCTCCACCCATCAGTGACATACGAACATTACTAAGTTTAGAATCATGTTATTGCCAGAATATTAACGAAAGATTAATGCGATAAGTACATCAAAGTGAAAGCTTTTATTAACCGAAACGAGAGCTTGAAAGGTTGGCTTGATTCACTATCCGGTCCACTGGGCACCGGGCATACATACCAATTAAGCTAAAGTAACCAAAGAGCTTTCAAACTAATACAGAGCGGTAATAAACAACGACCTACATAATATGATAACATATTGTTATGTGGGTCATGTTTGGTTTATGAATATTTTTATGAAGTGGATGGGGAAAAAAAAACTATGTGATGCAATTTTTTTTCCCGTGATCTTTCATAGGCCTATTTATAAAATTAAATGTATATATACTATATAAATAGTATTTATTTAGAAAAAGCAGGGTGAACTTTCCTGCAAAAACCAAGCCTACAAAACACAACAAAAAAATTCGCAAAAATAATTTAAAAAAAAAACCGCCAGCCTATGTTATATCCATTTATTTAAGTTGTGTACTCATAGCTTAGATATTATGTAAGAAGAAATGTCTGTTTTGTGTGTTTTTTCCCAAATGCTGCTTAATATGCCTACGTTTACAGAAAACAATTAAAAAATCGGACTATAAATCGCACTAAATGCACTCAATCGAAATTAACAGATGGAATAATAATAAATTTTAATACCGCAATAATTATCTGCGATATACTCAAACTACTGTGATGGCCACATACATGAAGTGTCAATATGTTACAGATCAAAAACGAGAAGTTTGACCTCTGCGGAACATCCAAACCTTGGACTATGCAGAGTAGGCCTATCATCGTAGAAGTAGAAGTTTTCAATGGCTTACAAACATCCTTACAATTGCTTGTGTCGCGAATTTTCAGGATATTAATATAGTTTGAATGTTTACATGGCGAATATATTAAATGCTTGCGGTACACCACGTAAATAGGTCTGAAAGGACTGTTTTTGTTGAGAATGTCTTGACGTTTCGATTGAGGGGCGGATTCAGAGATGCCCGAAAAAGGGGCGGAGGGGGGGGGCGAAAGTGGAGCCGATCGGGATAACACCACCACAGGGTGTCCGCGAATTTTTTGTTTTCTAGACGCCCGAAAATAAACTCTGATGCGTTTTGGGTGATCAATTTTTTCTTTTTCTTTCTTTCTTTTTTTTTTTTTTTTTTTTTAATTTCAAAAAGGCGGTGCGGGCGGGCCGACCCGGTCCCCCTAAATCCGCCCCTGATCAGGAAAATGACGATTGAAGCAACTCAATCCAAACGTCGAGACATGGTGCACCGCAAGCATTTAATAATATAGGAATTGTATTATTTAAAATTTCGGTATTTGGGGAGACATTTTTGGTTCTAATTTTCAATTGAAATCCAATAACCTATTGATACAAATTAAGCAATTACTTTTGTTTATTTTCAAGTTTACATTAATTTGATTTGGGTAGGTGATTATTAATTATTTCTGCACTACAGTCCGAAAGTTTTCATGTGATTGTACTATAGAGGGCGCAACTTCATCGCCATTTTGGAACTGCGGAGAGTACCTTGGTTACTTACAAAACAATCACGAATGGCGAAGGTTGAATTTAGTGCTCAAATATAATTTTATATTCTACTGTCCAAGTTCATCTTATTGTTAAATAGACGCATTAGACCTAAGTATCAATATGGTAAGAAGTATTTTATTCATACATTTTTGAATAACTTTCCGTCAAAAACATTTAATTTTCAATAATATCCTACTAGCCTAGAGAGCTAGCCTAGGCTAGAGGGGTAGGCCTAGGGGCTAGCAATAGCCATGCCTAGGCTAGGCGGCCCCTAGTTTAATGGGAGGCCTACCTAGGCCTAGGTCCTAGTCCAGACTAGAGAGATAGACCAGGCCTCATTCCCAGAGCTTGGCCTAGACTAGGCCTGGGCTATAGCTCAGGCTTTAACCGGGCCTAAGCCTAAGTGCCAACTAGTAGGCGTGTCTAGTAGAGTAGAGCCTCTACTAAGTCTAATAAGAAGGCCTAGTACTAGGCAGGCTAGGCCTAGTATAAATATTGAGTATATAGATGCAAGAACAGAAATCAAGAGGAAGTGCACAGTGGAGTGCTGCAGCTAGGACCTACCTGCCCCTCCCCAACAGGTAGGCTATGTAGCCTAGCCTCTGGGGTAGGAGGCGGCTAGGTGCAGGCTAGTCTGTGGCCACACTGCTGCCCAGAGGGATGATGCATCAAAAACTCAAATTTGTGCTGGAAATCGCTAGAAAAATTATAGGTGCACAGAATTATAACTGCTGCGTAATACTGTAGTCTAATACTTACACAAGTTTAAGTTTTTTATTGGGACCTATGACAAGGCCAAATCTGCTGCAAAATGTATATACTACTACACCTGATCCTTGCTAACTGAAGTCTGAATGGATGTTTATTTTTTACAAAGGCAATGATGCGAAGAAATCTCACCCATTCACAGCAGCAGAAGGTGTTAGCTGATACACGACGCAGGGAAGAGGACAGAGAGGATCACTTAAAAAGACTGACGAAAGAGAAGGTTTTAGAAGCCAATATGGAAAGTGAAGAAAGAGTGGAAACAAAACGTTACCTTCGTAGATTACAACAAGAACAAAAGGAACTTGAAATGGAGGAAGCAATTTCAAGGGTAAAATAATATAAGACCTTTTCACGTAGCCCCACTTATTAGATACCAGAAAACCTCACATTGAAGCCCAATAGGCTTAATCTTGAGAAGAAGCCCATCTCGAATTGAAGCCCCCCCCCTTCTTTAGTTCGCAAAATTAGCCTCGAAAAGAGGCCCATTTTAAAATTACTTAGGCTTCTTTTCAAGATAGTACCGTACAGTACATATACTGTTATGTACATGAATTTTGAAAAAACAAAATAAATTGAAAACAAGTTTGGTTTACATAGTAGTAAGCAGTGGTGCCATGATCATGTATGCATGTGGCATACATATGTAATAAGGTAGCAATGTGGATTCTAGGCTAGCCCTCAGTTGAAATAGTTTATTTTATCAAGTATTTCAGTTTTGTTTTTGGAAATGAACTGTGAAAGAAGCAGGGACCATGAACATTTAAACAGACTTTACTTATGCCATGTGTTAAAACAGTCAAAGGGGATTGAGTGATAAAAAATGCTCCCTGCTGCTAACGCATGCTGCTTTTGCTCATCCATAACACTGCAATTTGCAGCGTTGGATTATCACCGGATATCAGCAGGCGGTCCGCATTTAACACCCGTTCGAGCTAGAACTGGAAATGGCTGTTTCTGGATTTACCCCGTGTTAGACTCCACAAAAAACTCGCCCAAACACGCCCTTAGTCTTACATTATCAGTATAAAACCTACCTACAAATTTGTTAGGAACAGATAATTTATATGGTAAGGTTTAATCTATCTTTACCGTTTTTAAAGTCTCAAGCATTGAAACAACAAAGAGAACAGCAGATGGAACAAGAAGAACGACTGGCTTTGGAGCTAGAAAGATTGAAATTAGAAGAGTTACGGGATGCCAAGATGAGACAACAAATAAGAGAAAATAGTATCGAATTGAGAGAACTAGAGGCTAAACTCAAGGCAGGTTACATGAATCGAGAGAGAGCTGCTCAACGGGCTGAGAAGGAGGCCATGCAATATGAAATAACGGTAAGTATCTGACCATAAATTTTCCGGAAATTGTTATCCTTTATTCAGAGACTTTTAGTCCTTGCTTAATTAGGAGGTTTGTGCCACAGTTTTTACATAGTTAAAAGAGCGGATGTAACAATATTGCAGTTGAGCACTTGCATGTGTGAGGTGCTAATTGACACCTGTCAGTTATTGTTAGTGAGAGCCACTATTTTGGTGTCAATCATTGTAGGTGTAAAGTTGTTTTGACTATCCAATGAAAAAGAATCATGTGATTGCGGGGGCGCCCTTTGCAATACCGCAGTCAGCCGATCATCACCTTTACATTTGACTAAGTAAAGTTGTTCAATTTTGTTTCTTATCAACTTTCCATTTGACTAGGTGAACTTTTTCAGTTTTGTTCCTTATCACCTTTCCATTTGACTACTAAATAACCTTCTCAATTTTGTTGCTTTTCACCTTTCATTTGCTTAGTAAACTTTTTCAATTAGTATTACAAAGCTGTAAAGATTTTACCTTGTGTGCTAGTTAAAGATGTATTGTCCCTTGCAAAATACCAAAAAAATTGTAAAAATCATTTTTGAATTATCCAGTTTAAAAATCAGGGTACACATTTTTTTAAATTAAATAATTGTTATGCTCAAGTTAATAATTTGTATGTTACTGCAACATGAGCAAGTTAATTTCAAAATGATTTTTATAATTTTTTTGTTATTTTCAAGGGGCAATACATCTTTCAAACTGTTGAAATGTTGTACCAGCCATTGATAAAATATAATGATTGTAGAAATATAAATAAAAATAATACTTCGATGTCAAAGATACTGTACCTTACATCAATTGACTACTTTTAATTTTCATATATTCAATACTCAAATATGGATATTCTTTGACATTCCTGTAGGCACGCGATTCAGAGATTGCACGGCTGATGAAAGAGGAATCTGCCCGTGCTGACCACGAGGAGAGAATGAAGTTAAAGGAACGCTGGCAGGAAAGCGTCCGCTACCAACAAGAGCTAGAAAAACAACTAGAAGAACAGGAACGTAAAAAGCAGGAGAGTTATGAGGAATTCTTAAAAGAAAAGCTAATGATAGACGAGATAGTACGAAAGATATATGAAGAGGATCAAAGGTAGGAGAAAATTATGTTTGCTTAATACAATCAAAAAAGAAAATTCTCATTTGTATTAAAATATGATAGTATGATATTATAAGGCAAAATCTGAAAGGGGGAATTTAATAAATTATATAAAATAATAATTAGTAATAATGATGAATGATAAAATACTTGGTCCTTAATTTCATCATATAAATGCAATATATATTTCAATAGAAAAAAAATATAATATGAAAAAAGAAGCACAGCTTACCAGTGACAGCATTTTAGTAGTGCTTCTGGTTTAATCAGCTTTTATATATTTTTGTCTGTTTAGATTTATTTTTTAAATAACATAATTAAATAAAATAAATGTGTTTATATCACTTTTTTTTTAATCAACAGAGAAAGAGAACTCTACTTAGCAAAACAACAAGCAACAAAAAGGTACGTAGATGAATTCAAGAAGGCCAGAGAATTATGGATGGATAAAGAAAAGGAACGTATGGAGGAAGAAAACCGTAAGATTTTAGAATTCGCTAATGCTCAGCGTAACAGAGAAGAAGAACGAATGCAGTCTAAGAGAGAAAAGGAAGAACATAAATCTGAAGTACAAAATGCTGTAAGTAAATTTTTTTTGTTGCGTCATTGTTACCAAAAATAGATTCTTGTCCTGTAGTTGTAGTCTTTATGGTGGATTGGATTTCTTGGTGTGATACACACCAGGAATAACCCACCCTCTAAGATTTATTTCCAGTGGGGTCCTTCAGGTGGTGAATTGGGCAGTACACTGGGAGACAATCACCGACTCTTTTCTGAAGAGTGTACAGTACTACATTCTTTAACGTGCACTTGGGCCATTTCAGCCGTCCAGCTGAAACACAAAGAGACCATCGATGGGAATTGCACCGGTTACCAAGAGATCTCCACGGTTCAGTGCATCCACAGTGACTACCACCAGTTTTTAGCCGACTGAGCTAGCTGTTCTCATGTATAATGTTTGTGTTCAAGACAATTCCATTTATTTTTTGATAGTAATACATAAAAAAATTTCTAAAAATTGTTTTATTAATTTTTACGGTTTTTATAATTTCTTATTTTAATTTTGGTCTGATATTTTATCCTTTAATTAATAATTCTACTGTAGTTTTAAGTGGTTCAAGTTTCATTCTGTTGTTGGATTAAAATTTTTATCTAAAGTCAGGCACTCAACACGCCCGACGGTCGTCGGCTGACGCGATTCTATAAAGAACACAACGCGACGACGCATGCACAACGGATCGTTTTTAATGACGGGATCCGTTCAGACTGCCACCGCCAATTAGCAGACGGTGTCTTGTCTTCTAGCGCTCACAGGGAGCGGAATTGAATTCGTCGTGCGAGTCGTACAATGCAATGAGTGCCTGGCTTAAAGGTTTGTTGTAAGAGGGAGCTGTAGGTCAGTGGCTGTGGTGCTTCTCTTCAAATCCCATGAAGCACATTGTTAACATTATTATTGTGTTTATTATTCAGCTTAGCCGAAAAATCGCTGCAGAAAGGGCTGAAGAGGAAGAAATGGAAAGAGTACGAATGGAACTGTATTTGGAAGAACAAGAAGAGATGGAACGACAGAAAGAGAAGGATGAATTGAACAGACGAGTACGCCAACGTCTCGAGCTGCAGACTAGTAATCGTCAACAGTTACAACTCAAACAGTTGCGTCTCCAAGCCCAGATGGAAGAAGAGGAGGAATTCCGAAAGCAGGTGAGAATAAAGGCATTTCAACTCTGTCGATAGGGAGCTTTTGAATGCACGACAACGGTAGGACGTCCAACGTAATAACGTCACCAACAGTAATCTGCGCATGTAAGGACGTTAAGTTCTTGTTGCGTGGATTCTAGGACATAATTTGGCCTAATCTACATATGCAGAAAACGTAGGAGGCCTGGTAGGACGGTCACGCATGAGTGATTCCGTTGTACCGTTGTCAAACAAATCAAAGGCTCCCTATTGTGTCTATATTGGTGCCCAAACTGTCATTCTCTCTTTTTGTTGTCTCTACTTTGCTGTCAAAAATACCTTCTTAAAGGCCTGTCCACAGTATCAAGATCTGTGACATATTTGTGTGATTTGCCCATATATGGACATGATGATGTCATATGACACACCAATATGATAGGTGATTTGCCCATATATGGACATGATGATGTCATATGACACACCAATATGATAGGTAAATCACAAATATTTGTCACATAAAACTCGATATTGTGAATTTTAGAGTTTCGTACCTCCTTTCATTATTAATCAAGTGTTGTCTTCTCTAATATAAAACGTAATTCTAAACTATGTAAATCGTTATTAAAACTAGATGCTGGCTAAATTTGCTGAGGATGATCGTATTGAACAAATGAATGCACAGAAGCGGCGTATGAAACAGCTTGAGCACAAGCGTGCAGTCGAGACTCTCATCGAAGACCGACGGGCACAGTTTGCTGCTGACAAGGAGAGAGAGTTGATGGACCGACGAGAAGAGGAGGAACGCGAGAAATTCCGTAAACAAATTATTGAGGAGGAAAGACAACGCCTGCTTAGAGAGCACGCTCAGAAACTTCTTGGATACCTGCCGAAGGTTAGTCATCATATCATTATAAATTTCTTTAATATACCATTTCACTCAAACCAATTTGTAGCCCACACTGACCAAACCTGGAAAAGGGGTTTTTTTATTTACATCTTTAAATAGTAATGTTCCAATTCTTTTCTTTTTCAGGGCGTTATAAAAAGCGAACATGATCTGGAATTATTTGACGACAGCTTCAAACGACACTATTCCGAACGCAAGCGTGATCTGTTTGATGATAACTATTAGTAAAAAATTCAAAGAGCTATCGCCAGCATTCCTATTACCAAGGCATATATATGTATATAATTTGTCTATTTTTTTAGATAGAAATCCTGTTTAAATCTTAAGAATAAATTTAGTACCATTATATATGACAACTTATTTGAATTTAAACTTTTGTGTGAGTGGTGTCGTACAGTTGAGTGTGGTCGTAATGTTGAGTAGAGTACAGCATTCATTTTCAATGTTGTGCTTTATCAGATTTCATAGATCTGCAGTTTTTTTCCTGGATTTTAATTATACTGTATAGTTAAATTTGTTTGAGTAATGATAACTTCAGCTTCTTATCATCAGCATCTAGACTGCGAGTACACCATGATTCATCAATTTGATTGTTTCAAAAACCAGGATTTTTTATCTCAACAAAACATAATGTAACATAATAATATAAGAATAAGAATAATAAAGCATAAAAAAATAAATATTGCCCATTCTTACCGACCCAGTCTAAAACAGTTAAGGTCAGCTTTTTAAGTCACCAAGGAAGAGTCCAAAATTCTTGTCCGAGAGTGCCATTTCTGGCCACCTATAGGATTCTCCCCGGGCCCCCTTTGTTTTAAATTCCAGGATCCACCACTGATAATGTTCCCCAAATATAAATAACAAATAAAGGAAATGTAATTTCTCAAATAAAAAAAAACAGAACATTTATTATAATTAATACCTTTTTGTTTAGTATGTGCAAAGTACAAAGAAATAAATACAAATTTAAGGAAAAGTTGTACATTTTGTCAGTTTAATTTACAAAATAGTATGAAAGAATACAGATGTAGTTGTGATTAACTGGCTTTTGGTTGTGGGTAGTGTTTGATTGTTTTTCTATATTCAAGCAACGCCTCAGTATGATCCGGTACGTATGTCTCTCGGATCAACTTAAAAGCTTGTATAGTTGCGTAAGGGATGTTTGTGATGGGATCAAGGTACTTGGCAGGGAGTCGTGTAACAGGACATATCTGCTTTCCGTGGCTTCTCATTTTTTTGTGCGTGAAGTACTCATTGTACGTGTTCACGTCGCTGAATGTAATGAAGTTTCTTGAACATTTCTTCTGTTCAGTTGATGACCTGGTTCGGGACCTAATATAAGATTATAAAAAAGAAATTAATGCCTTTGGACATGAAACTATCATTTACTTCCTCAAATCAAGAATAAATAAATACAATACTTTAGTAAAAATAATTACAACAAACTAGCCACTTACAGAAGAAATACATAAAACAAACAGAAGGTGAAAAAATGAACCTTAACTAAACACATTGGAGACACGACGACAGAAAATGGGCTTTAACGCATTATAAAACGACACTACATTACTAATATATCAATTAAAAATATATATACAGTATACTCTACTAAAATGAATGTTACTCTTTATTAACAAATAGAACTATGGAAACTAAAGTTTGAAATCAAATCAGAGTAGGATTGCGAATGTTAATCACCAACTTACATGCTGTCATTGTCGACAACAATATCATGACTGTTAGTTTCTGGAGCAATCTCTTGAACAAACGGCATGGACATTGACCGGTATTTGATCGTTGGACCTTTGTACACCTGCTTTGTAAATTTCTGCTTCTTCCTACTTTCTTCTAGAAGCTGGTATGCCTCTGCAATTCAAGAAAATTAATTTGTGTTATCATCAACATCTTTCAAAAACAATAAACTGCATCAATTATTTAAATAATTAAGTTTATGTTGGGTTCATCTTAGAAAAAAAATATATTACAGTATTACTTTTTATCCTCTTTTTGTCTAATTAGGTAGCCAGTAGTAAGTAACGTATACTGGTCATTATTGTTGCTTATTAAATTATTATTACCACTTAATTGAATCAAATGCAGTAGGACTTACTAAGAGATGCTATATTCTCAATTTCTGTCTTTTTGGCCTCTTTCAGCAGTTCTTCCTGTGTCAGACGACGTACTTCTGGCATATTTTTCTTTGATATCTGTTCTTTCATTTTCTTGGCTCTTTCTTCTCGTTCTTTGATTCTGCTTTTGAATTCTGTCACTCTTTGTATTGTAGACCGTCTTGATGACTTTCGTACTAACGTTTAGAAATATTGAGTTTTATTATAAAATGTAAAGTTCTTTTTTTTAGGCATTCATAATTCTTAATCTCATACCACGGTGTTAATCTGTACTTGTGAGCTGTTGTGACAAAATGAGTCTTGTGGTACGCCAATTCAATTCGATATATTCAAGAAAATATATCTTAAGTGATATTTGGACAAAAATTGTGCTTCAGTTTTTCTGATAAGTTTAATATGAATATTTCATAGTAGCAAAAGTTCCGAGTCGAGTTACCTAAGGCAATCATGTTTTTGAGGCACATTTTGTAAAACTATTTTTCAGAATTGATAGGAAAACCAACACAAAATGTATCAGTTGCTTATCTTTAGCGGCGATTTTCTCATAAGTATGTTTTCAGACATCTGAACTTTAAACTGACCTTACTCTGGTTTTACTCAACCTAGGAACACGATTTAAAAACCAAGATAAAGCTTATATATTCATCTATCTAAATATATCAATAACTCATTTTTCATTTTTCGTACCACACAACTTATTTTGTCCCGACAGCTCAAATATACCTAACTAGAGCCAAAGCTATATCCGTTTCACATTATTGCTCCATTCATTGTAAGAAACAAGTAACAGTATGTACTCAACCAGACGCCATTCTGTTAAGCACGCTAAGTTATTTACTTCAGTTCCACAGCTGTAGATTAATATCTTGGACGAAAGGATATCCTAAGGTGTCCCTAGAGGGCACTGTTCATTCATCAAGTAATCCCAATGTGTATTTTAAGGTTCTTCCCCTACTCCAATAAAAGATCTCAATTGAAGAGCTTAGAACAGGAAGTAAGAAATATTTAAATTCCGCAGCTGATTGGAAGACTAATGCTGAACATCTGACATATTGGCTACAGGTGTGGACCATGAGTGAGTGAGTGAAAAACAAACTGTTATGGTTGAGGTATCAAATGTACATCTGAATTTGAATGCCTTTCAAGTTGAAACTTTTTTGCAGTTAGTTAAAAGATAACATTTATTGTCCCAAAAAACAACTGGAAATTTGTTTTCCTCTGGCAATACAAAGAAAAGGCAATTACAATTGATAAAAAATGTTTAAAATGTCATGCAGATATTTGAAATCTATCACTCAAAAAGATAATTAAAATTAAATAAAAAAAGTTGAACCGTTTAAAAATGATACATATAAAAAATTTAGCTTACTAACGAAGTGCAAGTTTCTCAAAATGGTAGACAGAGCTGGGAATAAAAGAGTTAAGATATCTAGCGTTGTGGGTATGAGGAACACACATAATGCCATTTATAAATTAGAGAAAAAATAAACAATGTTTTTTTAAAATGACATTTCTTTTTCCATTTCATTCCACTTGCATATCTTATTATTTGTCAATTACTTACAAGATGAAGACAAATTTTCTTCCCTTGGGTCTATGTCCATTTTCTGGGGAGTTTTCTTCTCACTTGTTGTCTTTTCTCTAGACTTACTGGTGACTTTAGGTTTAGATGGAGCAACTTTCTTTGGTGGCTCCTAATGTAAGAAAAAGATGTGACGACATATTAACGACAACAATTATTGCTATAATTATTGTTGTTCTGAATTTTGAAGTCATATTTAGAATAATGATAATAATATAAATTTAACAAAAAATATATTAAAAATTATAACAGGTTAATAATTTAATTGATAAAACAATTACAGTAATGACAATTAAATTAAAAATTAAGAAAATCGTTAGGAATGGCAATTCCTGCAACAGTGACTGCTACTACTACATTTTTCTTGTAATGCTTTACTTTGTATGCTTTAGTGACAACTCGTCTCTTTCTTTTTGGTCCCTCATCTTCATTGTCCGATTCAGGTTCATCGTCCTCCGATGCACTAATGTCACTGTCACTTGATGTTTCATTTCCACTAGCCTCACTTTCATATTCATTATCATCAACTTCCTGAATTTAGGAAAAGAAAATACACCTGTCACCTTACAAGTTTTAGGAAATGCGTATTATTTTCATCAGTGTTGACATCATTACCACATGACAATAACATTATTTATCTTCAAACAAGGTAATTGGTTAAAAGGTTTTCTGAGGGCGTGTGTGTGACATATCCTTTTAAGTGTGACTTTAAAAAGCCCAGTAACCTGTACAACAACATCTAGCTGGTCATTCAACCTGAAAAGTGATGATAATACTTGATACATTGCTTAGTGTATTCCAAACAATACTTATTCCTGCTGGCAGGAGGACAAACATGTTTGTCTCTTAATACTGCTTCCAAATAAAATAAATGCACGTTTAAATGGGCAATGAAAGTTTTCTAATAAATTCTGCCCTGTCTGTTTAGATGAAAACAAACTAGAGCATTTAACTGAGATGCACGAAAGGTTACTGACTGATCCCAATTCTTTAGTATGAAGGATTCATACTGCTGCATGCAAATTGAAATAATTTTAGATTTGAATTGGTCACATTAATATGACTAGACTCAAATTAGCACATTATCTTATAACCACACAAAACGCAGTGGCATAATGCCTACCCACCCACCAATAGTGTCCTCAATCTAGCACCCTGACCAAAAAGCGCTTTGTTGATACATAAACATCATAATGTGTCTCTGACATTGGCTGTAGGATATTATATCCAGCGGTGGATTAAAGGGGCCCCTAAATTTGTCCAAATTTTTTAAAAATGAAGATAAAAAGAAAATTATATTCAAATTTTAAGTTTGTGGGTGCCATTTCTGGCCATCTATAGAGGTACCATACTCATAAATTTTCTTAATTATGCCCCAACCATGGTGGGGCTGAGGTGGTACAGTAGGTATAGACCTTCCATCTCTCCCTCCCTGGGCCTGGACCCCTCTATTTCAACTCTGGATCAGCTACTGATATCTATTTCATCGTTGAAAACATTTAGAATACAATGACAAACATGATTAAAAACGAGCACTAAAATCCCACAAAATGGAATTGGCAACCAGTCCCAATAAGGGCCCCAACACTCAGAAAGCCACAGGGCCTCTGGCCCATTGTTATGTCACTGACTGCACAGTTTTTACAGTACCTCTGAAAAACCACCATATGTTGTTTTGTAAAAGTCGTCATCATCAGCTTCTTCAGCCAGCATACGATCAAGCCGGTTGCCAGCTGTCACTCGCTTTTCTCGACCAGAAGCAAGGCTCATGATCTGTCACAACAAATGAAACATTCATTACCGGTACATAAACCGAAAGGTCCACTGATTAATCTCAGATAAGAAAATACATACTCCCAAGTATTGAAATGGCACGATGCATTTCAATACTTGGAGTATTGAAATGGCACGATGCATTTCAATACTTGGAGTATGTATTATACTTTCTTATTCATTAGGCCTAGGCCTACATATTGAAATTTAAAAAATACAGTTTTTTAGGTGACAAACCTCTTGTTTTCTCAATATTATTAGAGAGGGTTCTCATCATAATTATTATATAAAGACGAACAACATCATATAACAAAAATAATGTTAATTTATAAACGTGTGTATATTATTTAACATTATAATTGCTGATAGGCGGCCAAACCTGGTCTAGGCCTAGGTACTCTATAATATCCACGCAGATGCAGGATATCCTATCGAGATGTTTTCAGGCCCCGTTAGGCTCTAAACATAGGCCTAGTAGGCCTAGGCTACGGTTAATTATGGCATATATTAGGCTACATCAGGCCTATGTTTTAATTCTCACTACATCAATTAAGTTTCGATGTAACTATTTTCTACAAAGAAGACAGGTCAGTGAGAAGTTTAAATACATTTTTAGTCACACTTACTTTACATTGGCTAAAGACTACCGACGACGACAAACAATGGACATTTTGGGCTTATTCGACTGGTTGATTTCGTTGAGTACGAATTTTGGTTGAGTATCGTTTTGGTAACAGGTCAAAACGGCAAAAAACCAAAACGGCAATATGTCAAAACGGCAATAAACCAAAGCGGCAACGCTTCCAAAATGACGGACTGTATGGTAATTGGCAAAATGGCTAAACTAGAAATTGCAAATTGCAAGTGAAGTGCTGCGAAGTACAACTGCATATAAATGTTCTTCGAACAAAATTATTTATGCGAGTAAAGTGAAAATAATGAATAATAAAACTATAACAAATAATATGAGACACGACCCATTGTCTATATTAGAACTTCTCATTGGTAACAAAGTCGTAATTTTTCATTTTTGTCAGAAAGTGTCTATAGTGTGGTGAATTATGGTTTAGGTTTTTTTTAATAAAGTTTCAAAAATTTCTATGTATGTGGAAAATGTAGTTGATTACCAAAGGTTACAATTTTTATTTTGAAGACTGCATGGTCTAGGAAGTGTACATTTTTTTATGTGCCAAGTTTCCAAGGGCGGGTTTTCTGGGCGAGTTGACTGCCAAAGAGTGTTGCCAAAGTGCGAGCCAGCGTGTTATTTGATCACAAGTGCGAGACATATCACAAGTGTGAGCCAGCGAGCCATGACGTCACGACAATAAGATTTGTGCGAGGTATCGGCTGAGATTTGTGGAGTACAATTCAAAAAACAACTATAGGTCTAATAATGAATTATTGTGATGTTAAATAGACGATGTTAGCTATCAAAGAGCGACGTTGTTTTTCATTGGGACCTTCGTCCCTTCAAGGCTAGGCCTATATACCATCCTAGCTAGTCTGGCATAGAGTAGGATAAGGCTAGCGCGACATGCGGACGTTGGTACGAGTATGTTAGTCTACAAACGTCGCCTAAAGTAATTGATTTTACCCAGCAGAACGAAAGAAGGAAACTCCGCTTTTCAGTCGTCTTAGGCGCTCGTTTTTTGACAAACAGTGACCTTTCAGAGGTCAAATTGCTGTCCGAGAATATGAATTAAGTTGGCTGCTTCATTCGCAGCAATAAAACAAAATAGTACTAGGCTACTAGGCCTAGATATGAGAGTCTAAGCCGAGGATGTAGACTAATCATTATAGTTATTTTTATGAAAATGTATACTGTATATAAATGATTGCGGTTATACAATCGCCTAAAATTGCAGAGGAAAAAATATAATTAAAAAAAAACGAAGAAAACACTATATGCACTTGTATTTACGACGTTGTTTTTTTTTATCAATTCGGCGACGAAGTCAACACCGATATGATACAAACCAAAGTTGTCATTTATTGTTAATGTTGTTATGTGGGTGTTTTATAGATTATTGAGAATGGTAATATCACCGAAAAAATAAATAGAATGACCAAAAAATACAACTGAAGACAATATTTTGTCATTAGAAGTTAAAGTGGGAAACCAAACCGTTCCCGCTGCGCCAAACCGCTTCCACAATGGTCCCAGAATAGAATCTCTATAGCTTGGTTCACGTCGAACTTTTATCTAGATATACCCTTCTTGAAACATGAAACGATAATCCCCTAATTGCGTTCGATGCCAGGTTAGAGCCAGATAAACAGCCAGCCAGTTTCAGGCCGTCGACGTCACACGGAAAAGCTTGTTTAATAAAACATCTACTGTATTTTACGAACCTCTAGTACCAAGTGGTATTCGTTCAAAAATTATTGTAAACTACTGTAGAGAAGTTGTGAGTTTACACTACCTAACCTAGCCGACCAGAACCAACGACAGTGCAGCAGCGTGTTCTGTCGCAATCTAAGTAGTATATTCTCTAGGCCCTAGCTACATTTACCTTCGATAAAAAACGAATTATTTTAATCGCTAGCTAGCATTCTTCCATTTAACAAAATATTGTTTTAATTTTCATTAAAACGTATGTATACTTTATGGACCT
>NW_022693499.1:536293-544472 GCF_011630105.1 Anneissia japonica | reverse complement strand
TTAGATCGCTCAATTGTGTTGTTTACATGCACTTCGCGAAAATCTAGCTTCGCGGTGTCAAATAAGTTGCTGACTTCCACACACTTTTTTATTTCGTCATCGTAAACATGTGCGCTCATTTTAACGACTGGAGTTGGTGGTAGTTCGTTGAAATTGAATGAATAGCGACTATTATAGCAGAAATAGAAAAGATTGAATTGTCAATAAATAAATACAACAAATCTGATTCTATTATTAAGAAAAATATACATTTTCACTTTGAAAAACGTACGCAATCGGACTTTATAACGTTATTACTTGGTCGATGATGCAAGACTTTACCGTTAAGCTATTTAATTTACCGTTATTCTAGTAAAGTTAAGTCACTTAACTTAAGTGACTTAATTCCTTTATCTAGCTATAATTGAGTGGTTCACGTCGAACTTTTAACTAGTTAAGTGGATGTATATCTAGATAAGAGTTCGACATGAACCAGGCTATTTAGTATAACTTTATTCGGAAAATCTCAAAATCGAGTTGCCGTCCTCGGCGTTGTCAGTGACGTCGTATGATTTGTGTGCGATTTTTACAAATTAACCCCTAAGTAAAAAATAGTGAGCTATGTAGTACCTTGCAAATCAACCCAGAAACCCGGTAGTTTGTTGATTATTTATTGGTAGCGTCCTTTCGCTGCCAAAAATAGTTTTTTGGCAGTTGCGTCCCCGGTGACATCGTAAGGGCATGGCGAAGGCTGGTTACGATTTGGTGGCACATCGATTGAGTATTTTCATTCATCTGGCCATGTAAATCATTGGCGTATCTAGATGATGGGAGGCTGATGGGTTGGGGCGCGAAGGTGAAGTGGAAGGGGGATCGATGATCAGTTGAGGGGAGCTAATTTGCAAAAGAAGGTGATTTTTAACTACTTGACCCGGTGATTTGAAACTAGTGTCAGTATAATCTTTTAGGTAAGCATGTGGTTAACATAAGCAAGAATTTAGTCCAATGAAACTGTTTATCATCTTGATACCTTCCGACGAAAACTGACCCATCCGGCGTCACCACGGCGTCCCCACCGATCGATCTAACGTGACGTTGTTATATGGGTGTTTTATAGATTATTGAGAATGATATCACCGAAAAAATAAATAAAATGACAGTTGAATGACCAACAAAAACAACTGAAGACAATAGTTCGTCATTAGAAGTTTCCGTATTTAGTATAACTTTATTCGGAAAATTAATCTCAAAATCGAGTTGCCGTCCCCGGCGTTGTGACGTCGTACGATTTGTGTGCGAATTTTACCAATTAACTCCTAAGTAAAAAATAGTTGAGCCATGTAGTACCTTGCAAATCTACCCAGAAACCCGGTAGTTTGTTGATTGTTTATTGGTAGCGTCCTTTCGCTGCCAAAAATAGGTTTTTGGCAGTTGAGTTAAGGGGCTCTAATTCGCAAAATAAGGTGATTTTAGGTGATTTTTAACTACTGACCGTGATTTGAAACTAGTGTCAGTATAATTTTAGGTAAGCATGTGGTTAAAATAAGCAAGAATTGAGTCCAATAAAACTGTTTATCATCTTTATTGCACAAGGCAGAACAAAAAAATATTACAATAAAAGACGATAAAAGGATGGTCTATGAATGTTTTCTTTAAGATGTAAAACTTAATTCCAATGTGGCACTACATAAAACCAATTATAAACATGGAAGTGTACAACGATAAATACGGTGATAATGAGGCTAAATTGTCATAGAAGTAAAAACGCGAAAGAAGAACAACATTAATTAAAAAAAATAAATAAATAAAATAATAATAATAATAATAATAATAATAATAATAGTAGTATAACATACAAATTCAATAGTAAAAAAATTGGGGGAATCACAATATATAAAAGCAGTAAACATTTAAATAATTAAAACTTTAAAATACAAACAAAATGAGGCTAAACAATTTATGTCATAAAAGTAAAAAAGCGCGAAAGAAAAAAACAAACACTTAATAATAATAATAATAATCATAATAATAATAAAAATAATAATAATAGTAATAATAACAACAACAACAATACAACATACAAATTCAATAGTAAGAAAGATTGGGGGAACACAATATAATATACGGTATACAATATAAATCCATTGAACATTTAAATAATTAAAACCTTAAAAGACAGATAATATGAGGCTAAACAATTTATGTCATGAAAGTAAAAAACGGGAAAGAAAAATAATAATAATAACAATAACAACAACAACAACAACAGCAGCAGCAGCAGCAACAGCAACAGCAACAACAACAACGACGATTAAGACTTTAAAATAACGAAATAATTCGTCATGGATATGTAATAAAAAAAAAAAGAACCGGTGGCGGTTCAGTCTTGGCATTGATTTGCTCCTTTGCCGTTTTGGTCTATGCCTATTGCCGTTTTGGTAGTTGACATTGCCGTTTTGGTCATTGCCGTTTTGGTTTTTTGCCGTTTTGTCCAGAAACCATTATTTTCATTCGACAACGAAAATTAACGTAAACCAGAGTGCGTTAATCAGCGTTAAGTTATCCACTTGACCAAAAAAACAAAAAAAACATGGCCGATTGGTGAGTTTATAAACAACATTTGCGTTAATATAACTTAGATTAATTTTCATAAAATAAAAATTATAATACCCACATGGAGTCAAAAAATAATTGTAGGCTAACAGAATTCAAAAACTGGATGAAAATATTTTTTATTTTACGAAAAACCCATACTACCAAAAGTTGAAGCAATCTTGATTACGCAACGTATATCGCGGTAACTATACAGCCATTTTGTCGATTATAAAGTCTCCTATTCAACTGGTCGTCTTCGTTGAGTAGGATTTTACCGCTGCGCAGGTGGGCGTGGTTTAACGAAGAATAACCTATCGAATACGGCCATTACTGGAGGATTTTTGTTTGTCGCCCCCATTCAACTGCCGTTCGTACGTGGACCTTGGGTCCTGGACCTTGCCCCTCCCATTCATAAATAAGATACTGAAAGTAAGATATAATATTTATTGGTCCAAACGTATAAATATAGGTTGGAAATTTGCTTTACATTGTCGTGTACATTTTAAGTAAATAAAAATTCATATGAAACACATTAAAATATTCATCACAAAATATAGATTTAAAAATAGGTAAAATAATACAAATTTAAGCGAAGGACATAAAAACACAGCACGAAAACACAAACCAATAATATTTGTATTTTGTACATATCATTAGACTCTAAAATCGATTAAATAAGCTTTTGAAACCCCTAAATTGTCATGTTTTCGGGGCTACGTCCCCTGGACCACTTTCTAAAGGTTTTTAGAGACGCCCGACCCACGCCCACTTTTTTTCTCGTCGCGGACATCAGCCCTCGCGTCGGGAACCTTGGACCCCCTGTCGGGGAAATCCTGGCGCCGCCACTGTTTTCAAAATTTAAGTATGAACAATTTAAAAAGTTTAAACTACTAATTAATATAGTTAAAAACGGCGAACATTGCGTTGTTTAAAAATATGGCGTTTGGTACGAACGAATTTCTGTGACACGTTTGAATGATCAAATACAGAGTAAAGGATTAAAGACTAATAGCCATTAAAATTAATTAAATAAAGCCGAAGCATCAAACATATAGCAAACAAAAATGGTTCTTAATAGCAGTAATAGTCTCTGAAGTAAGTTGATTCTTGATTCTCTTTAAGCACAAATTAAACCAATTACGAGAATAGTATTATTTCATAGTAGACCTTGAAACAAATCGCAATGATGGCGATGTTCCCAAAATGCTCTATGAAAAAAAAATCATATTATGTAACATAGAGGCACAGTTTCTGAGGAAGTACTATCTTTTTTGAAATGTTTTATATAAAGCAACAAGAAAATTCTAGAGAGATCTTGGCTAATCGACGTTGATGGCAGCAAATTTTCTATAGATTCATCCTCCTCTTCCACACCATTATCATTTTTGTCATCATCACCGTCATAATAATCGTCTACATTATCATTATTGATTGTCATCATTACATAGGTTGTTACTTGTTAATTTTTTACTGGTTACTTTTAGCGCCTTTTTCAGAATTACGAAGCGCTGTAAGCGACTCTCCACGATAAGTCAACAACATCCCCCGGAGTAAAGCTTGCGTAGAACCAAACCCAAGCAAAGTCTGCTAACTTAACTAATGCAATAAAGCAGTATAGAAAAATAAGGAAACAAACACAACAAAACAAATACAATCTAAGCAAGGTGAGAGGAACTATTGAAAAATGTGAATGTTGGCAATAGGCCTACTCTACAATATTTACTTAATGTGTTATAGGTCATATGAGAATCAGTTGGGGAGCAGAGATCAATAAGGTGGTTCTAGAAAAATAATATTAGTCGACGCGGATGACAGTACATAATGTAATTTATTTCATCACCATCATAACTTAGCGATCATTGTATGTTTGGGGATTTCTGTTTCAATGGCCAAACGTGTTATTACTTATTATTAATATTATTATTATTATTTCATTTTCATTCAACATCAATGCAAGTGATCAATGTTCAATAAATATCTTGCTGTGTGTCTTGCCTAATGGTGCAGAGATATTTCAATTGCCATTTCATTTTCATAATCTCGCTTTTTATTGGCTTTTTATTATAGCATAGGTCTAATTATCTCGATCATTTTGATTCCAGGGACTGAGACACTACTGTCTTAATGGAATATACGTATTTGTGGTCAACATTTAATACATTTGGAATGAATAAATAACGTAGTGTATGATTGAAAAATGAATGTGAATGGCGCCCTCGTTCGTGATAAAGGTACATAGGAAAAAGGGTCATGATGGAGGAGATGGTTTTATACACTCAAAGAGTATTGTATTTCTTATACAATAAAGAGAATAGTACCTTTTTGCGTAAACCTGGTGGCTGTGTGTTTTGAGACGAAGGATGTAGAAGGTGCGATGCACTCTATATTATAGCACAAAGTCATACGTGAATGGATTAAATCAAATATTGATGTTTCATTCCAAAATCAATATCAGTGTGCTTGTGTCTTTCTGATTAAATATTGTATTATCATTGTCAATATGTCAGCGTATTGTACTTCAAGACCGCATTTAAGACTATTTACCACTACAACAATCACACCGGATACTAGTCTAATTTTACCACAGAATTAAATATGAATGACCTCGGATGAACTAAACTTCTCGGTGATGATTTTATTATAAACATACTAGTAGGCCTATAGGAAGAGTGGTGAGGAAATGGTGAAAAAGGAGTGTCTTACGTATTGTATGTGTAGTAAGTGATGAGGAACATCCACTAATTTACAGACTATACAAATTCTTCACAAGCTCTCGAGGGGCCGTGATCATCTTCATCATATGTAATTGTGTAGTGAGGGGACGATGGGTGTGAATGAGAAGGGTCGAGCTTTGATTGTTGAGATTCAAGTCCAGAGTCACCGGGTTCACATCCCGTAGAACTTACAGGATTTTTATCTCACGACTAAATACAGCCCCACTATATCTAATCCTTAAGACCATATAAAGTATGTTCTAGTTTCTCTCAGTGATTGACGAGCTGTGCACGTGCTGTTGGGTGAGAGAAAATGTCGACTGTATTAAATCATCTACTCTCCCCGACTTACATCGCCTCGCATTATATATCTTGTCAGAAGAAAAGTCACAGGAATTACTATTTAGGCCCGGATGTAACTCACTGCGCATATCAACTTAATACGTAACTACACATAATAACAATTAGGCCTAGATTGTCTAACGAATACACGTTCATATAATCTACATGGGCGCGACTTGGCAAGCGCCCTCGTCATCACATATCGGGGAAACATAATTTTACCGCTGAGTAGATAAGTATATATGAGCATATAATAATAATAAGCATATAATAATAATGATATTCTATATAAGACATCGTTTCTCTTTAAAATAATAATGGTTTGGAGTGTGCACGTAATTAGTGCATGTGATCCGTGACATTCATTTTGACCCTTATAGTATTTGACGCACTTCGCATAATTTTACTGACGATGTAAATTATGAATGGCCGGCTGTCTAGCATACGTCACAAGGAGTCATTGATCTGATTGGTTGGGGTTGATGTATGAACTAATCAGCAATTTTACTACGATGCGTCTTGTCGGAATCAGTAATAAACAGTACCTTTACAATTTGTTGGTAAACAGACACGTATTCTAGTAATTTTAAAATCAGCCTCGTTCTTTCCACAGACCGCTAAAAGGTCCATATTTTCTGAGAATATTTTTAAGCAAAGCACTCTGCAACAGCGATTGTAAGTGTAAAGTATCGGACTTAGGCTTACATATTTCTTTCTGGAAAATTCACCACTGTCAGTTATATTCACAATATATTGGAGACGCCACTATACTTATAAGATGTAAGTACACATAAATTATCAGTATTTGTTTTCATCAAATGATCTTGAATAGAATCGCATACTTTGTAATTGATTCTTTATAACGAGTAGGTCTATGATAATTATGAAGCACGTCGTGTTTATACTAAAGTAATATGGTTTGTTTATGGCGCGAAATACCTTATGGCGCGAAATGAGAACAACAACAAAAATGAGGTATACTTATATTATAAATTAATCATACAATTTCAGCTCAAGTAATATACAAGATATTTTTTGATGATTCTTTAACTCATTACACCACACTTAAATTTACACTGCTATTTTATAACTGAATATGATTTTGTAGACCCATACATTTATTCGACGTAACACTCATTTATTTATGTATATTTTTCTTTTATTAAGATTCGTATCCTGACGACGCGTGGATATGCTCAAGTTAAGTTCCACGCCCATGTGGGCGATATTATTAATATTGGCTTTTCTATGCTCTGTATTCATTGCTGAAGGTACGTAAAAAAAAAAGATTTTTTTAAATAACTAAATCAATTTATCGTCTGTAGCGAGGTTTGGAACAGTGAGCGTTGATGGCCATATGTTTAAATTATGCAGTGATAGGGTCTACAGATATCGGATTGATGATGCTATGACTACTTTCGGTAACGAAAAAATTCAAAATAACATTTCTGGTTAGGTAGTGATATAAAGCCTAAATTTAAAAATGAATTAAACCACGTGCATTTTCAGAAAGTAAGCATATACATAGCAGATTAAGCGTTGACAATATTATTCTATCATGATTTCAAATTTTAAAAAAATTCAAAATTAATGATCAATATAGACAGGATTGACTCCACTTCCTGAATAAAATCGAAATTGGTGGATATGAAATAAATAAGTAATTATTAGTTGTGTAATTAACTGTACTAGGAATATAAACCATAGAGCTGTTTATAGATATTTTGTTATTGATTTTTCTGCTAGTTTAATGATCAATATAGACAGGAAGACTTTTATAGGCTAGTGTGAAAATTTATTGAGGCTAACAATGCTTTTGTGGACATGCGAACTGTGTCCACGAAAGCTTGTATCTCAATAAATGTTCATCATATTAGTTTCTAAAGTTACGTCTTGGTTCATTTGATCATTATTCTACAAAATTAGTAGATAAGCTCCATCGTAATATTTTGTTATAAAATATTTTAGTTCTTAATAATTGTCTACTGTGAAAATTGGCAGACTTCCAAGGTAATCGTAATGCAAAACACTGTATCATAAAGAAACTGTGACCATGAACGAATAACAAAACTAGATTACTTATACTATAGTAAAAACATAAATTATTAACATTTTCCCGTATATTTCCCGTTTTTGTCAATATTATTTTCACTACGTCGCGATTACATCAGCCAATCCCTCATTGGCTGCGCTGATGAATAGTACTTATTAGTCGACCAATGAACTGTAAGTATGACAATGGCCATTGAGTGATTTCATGAAAGTAAACAACAGAATGCGCGCATGTACTAATACATATAAATATAAATACGATGTTAGGAAGGTTAACCAAAGTGCATTTATTGTATATAGACAGAAACAAAAAAACCCTAATAAATCAAAACTAATACTAAGCTTCAGCGTTACATGATATTTTGAAGCTATAGAAATACTGTATATTATTTATGAAGGTGGAACGTTACCAATAACAAAGATACATAATAATAATAATAATAACAATAATAATAATAATAATAATAATAATAATAATAAGCAAATAGATAATTAAA
>NW_022693499.1:500177-536261 GCF_011630105.1 Anneissia japonica | reverse complement strand
ATATATATATATATATATATATATATATATATATATATATATATATATATATAATAAAACTCAGAAACTATATATATATATAGCTTTATATAGTTACCACTTAGATACAAAAATAAATGTAATATATACATATATATACATTTATATATATATATATACATATATATATATATATATATATTATGTAAGAGTGAATGCTAATGTACGGTATGCAGACGGCGGATTTATTTCGACAGGATGTACTAAAATTGTTTTTATTTTAGGCTATCGGTTTTATAAACACAATCAAAATGTGACGTCATGAAAGCTGTTACTAAGATTCATCAATTTTTGATTTGTACAGTTGTATCAAATGACTTTGTGATTTTATACGTCGTAGTGCTTTTACGGTATTTTGTCTGCGTAAATCGATTCATGACGTCAAAAGCATAGCATATGGCTTGATAAAACCAAAATAAACATATGGAGATAAAAATGAAATCCCAATAAAGATTTAACTCAGTTTCATGTATCATGCTTTACTTTGAAATCCCGAAAATGTTTCTGTATTGTCAATGTTCAAATTCCTGTTTTTTAGTAAATCTATTCATGACGTAACACACACGTGCTCGATACAGTCTATGAACAACCGTCATAGATGGTAAAGAATATCATAATTATTCATCTTTACTATCAACTTCAGACGTTGTAACATGAAAACAAAGTTGTTTGTGCACGCATGCATGCATTTTCTTATGTCACGCTGTTATGTTGCAATATTGAATCATATTCAGTTGGGGTGGTGTGGTGTGGGTATGGGGAATATGTCAATTCGTTGGTGTGGAAATTTGTCACTAAGTCAATATTACTCAAGTATAACAATTGATAATAAGAGGACGGGGATAGAGAGGGTTACAGCAAACATAACATCGTGTGCCCCGACCAAGAGAAGCTAGTGCTTGGCCTAATTATATTCTTTTAACCTTGTTATGCAGGTGTTTCTTCTGTGAGTCGCCGCTCAGTGAGTCGGTCCGGTTGTCAAAATTCAACGTATCTGTATATACAAGAGTGTGTTGAAAAATGTCCCACTGGCTATTTTCCAAATGCAGACAGTTTGACTTGCCTACAATGTAGCGCACCCTGTCAAACCTGCACGGGTACTTCAACGAAATGCACAAGTTGTATTGCGCCAAAGTATCTAAAAGGCGACAAGTAAGTTGATCAATAATAAGTTAATTACTTTCTACTCATCGACAAATTGGTCATGATCATTGAAACAAACGTATACAAAATCTGTAGTTCTTGTTATATTGTTGATCATTGCAATGCAGCACTGCGCCTTTCAGTTTTGAATATTATCAGTAGGCCTGTGTATTTATTGCGATTCATTAAGTTGATCTGATCCATGATTACTGTATTAGCAGAAACTGGAGTTGAATGGTTTTATACATAGGCCTACTCGTCAAACAATTTTAGGGTATATCTATAGAATGGGCATCATCATCATTTCGCCGAACAGCAATTTCGCCGAATTCGGTAGAGCAGAGTTACACAATACAGCTGGGCGTTATTTGGTCATTCCCGCCAAAATATACACAAGCATGGAAATACACAAGTAACGACAAGTTTCTCTGGTTGGTTAATACCTCCATGGTTAAACATTGAACAAAGAGAACAATCAGAGAGACGGATATGTGGAATTTGTGGTTGCCTCCTAGTTTTCTATGAGGATATAAAGGCCATTGAAATAACCAATGGTTGAACCAATTATAACCGCTCCCCATATTTTTTTCCCCAAGCAATGTAGTGTAAATATAGGCCTACCTCAAAGAATTTCTTGTAATGGCACAGCCCGTACTTATTCATTATCTTTATGGTTATTCTGAATTCTATGTTGAATGAATAAATGAAACAAATAATTATTATAATTATATAATATATTTTATATACTGTAAATATATATTGTTTCTTCCTTAAAATACAATTATAGTATAGGTCTAAAATTATATTGAAATAAATTATTGTTATTATTTATTATTTACCAACTATTTTTCTTTACAGTTGCGTAAACAATTGTTTTCCGATGTTATCTAAGGGGCCTGCCAGAAGCAGTGTACGACTTGTAGGAGGGGCATCCAATTTCGAGGGTAGGGTTGAAGTGTACCACAACGGGCGCTGGGGTACAGTATGTGATGATGGATGGAATATAGGTAACGCCAATGTCGTCTGTAGAGAGCTACAACTAGGTAAGCAAAACAATCACTTGGTGGTTACAGTGCCTTGCCTTCCAATCCCAGCTTCCTAGGTCCAACTCTGCTCCCTAAGCCTCATAATGAGTTTGTGTAAAGTACTTGTGTGTAATGTTTGTCTTGTGGAAGGGAATGCCACGCCACCTACATGGCAGTAAGGATTAAAGAACGGCTTGATCTCATGTAAGCAGTAAGCACACAGGCCTACGTTTACACGTTAAAATTCTCGGAGGAAGAAAATTGATATTGGTGGATTATACAATATAGAAGTATGTTTATAATAATGTGACGTCATGAATCTTGTTCTTTTTTTTTCTCGCGGCAGGGGACGCGCTTGAAGCTGTGACAGCCGCTGATGTAGGCTTTGCTCCTGCATCCACTAGGACACCGATTATGCTTGACAACGTTAACTGCCAAGGCAAAGAAAGTAAATTAGAATTTTGCGTGCCTACTCTGTCATGGGAGCTTCACAACTGTGGCCATAATGAGGATGCAGGTAATAATCTTTGGTAATAATTAACAAAACTTTAAAATTTGAATAATTTTGCAGTAGTTTTTAGGTAGTGACGTACCGTATCGTTCGCAAATAGGTATCGTTCTAGCACAGTGATAACTGGTCTTCTCTAATGTGGTCCACAGGTGTCCGTTGTTCAGGTCCTGACCGTTCCCGGCTATGTGTGTCGTCATGCGGCGATGGATATTATCGCGTGCCGAACAGTAACCAATGTCAATTATGTTCGGAAGATTGCCGAACGTGTTACAAAGTGGAAACGCATTGCTTAACTTGCTCGCATCCGAGATTTCTTGACGGTAACAAATGCGTCGAAATCTGTCCCGCTGGTTACTATGGCAACCTTGATAGTCGTACTTGTAAACCGTGTAATAGTAATTGTCGCAACTGTGAAAATGGTATAAATAATGATATTTGTACCAGTTGTCACGACGGTATGTTTCTAAGCGACCGAAAGACCTGCATCGAAAGTTGTGCGCCCTACCTTTCCAAGAATATGCCAATTCGCTTAGCAGATGGCAACACACCATTTGAAGGACGTGTGGAGGTAATAACACTTTCTTTTTTTTTACTATTTTTGAATCCGACAATCAATCAATCGATCGATAAAAATCAGTCAATTAATTGATGATTAAATATCGATCAATTCTTTAATCAATCAATTTATCGATTTGATCGATTCATACACCGATTCATCCATCCAATCAAACACATCACGTGGCCAACTCAGAACCTACCTCAATCGCTCATCCGAAAACCCTATCGCCAACTCACCGATCAACCAACCAACCAACCAACCATCTAACCAACCAACCAACCAATCAATCAATTAGTCAATCAAACAATACCTGTTTTAGCTGACCTGAATTATAATTATTAATTGTTTTATATCTTTTCTCCATGTGCATTTTGAATGATAAACTCCACCACGTGTAAATACTATTATTTGTTTACTATTATTTGTTTATGTTTTGATTGGTGCATTGTGGGCCAGGGTGAACGTTTTGTAGGTCAAACGAGCTCTCCATGGTCGAAGACATGCGATGAATATAGTGTGGTGGTTTTTTCTCTTTTGGGATTGAAATTTCCGATTAATTTGCTTATTTTGTTACAGTAAAACTAAGTAGTAACACACAAAAGGCTATGGGAAGCATGATGATAATGCAGCACATAGTGGGATGTTTGACGTTAGAAATTCTAGGGCTAGGCCCAGCCGTGGAATTTTTTTCCTAACAATAGTCACACAGTCTGCTTAGTCTAGGCGTTGCACCAGTCTCCGTAAGTCACTTCGAGAAGAGCTATCCTACTGTGGGGCTACTGTTGGGAGCCAGCGCTTTAGTAGCCTAGAGAACTACCCTTACATAGGCAGTTGATAGCTTATGATGTGCCTATTTATTACGTAATACTCTAATAGTAGTAGAGCCTAGGCTACACCACATTGCTGTTCTGTACATTGGAAGAGTCAGATGAAAACAATTTTTATTTTGTTTGTAAAAATATGGAAATTTTTAGTAGCTGCTATTTTGGGCTGCAGCCATCCAGATGATGTGTTTTCCTTTTACTTGTCGTCCAAAAAGAAACAACCCAGTTCAGATATTTAAAAAAAAATGAATTTCAAACATGTACCAGAGAGTAGGCCTAACAATAATACGCCTTTTTCACGAATCGGTAGACAACTTGAAGTGATGACAAACATTGCGAATCAGCGGTGCGTAACCAACAGAAATAAGATAAGCTTTTGGGCTGATTTTCTGACATCATGTTATTTAAAAAATCATAACTCCATAACGGGGCGTCGTATCCAAAAAGTGTTTCCAGGAAAATGTTCTTAAAAGACCAGTCTACACCACTATATGATGAAAAAAAAAATTGAAAAATTTTTTTGACCTCTAAAATCAAGATTGAAAAAGAAAAGCCTATCTTAGTAGTGTATTAAAATAGGCCAATGCATTACAGTGCAGTAGCATAGGACTTTCGAGTTGTTACTGTTCCAAGTAGTGATAATATACATATTTCTCTTCTTGTAAAACTTTTTTTTTTTATTTGATTTTCATACAAGAGTATTTTTATGAAATATATGATAATCTAGATTATAAACTACTCTTTAGGTTCTATATTATATGGGAGTGAACTTTTAATCAATTGTTGATTTGTTAATTTTTAACACCTTGGTGTTTTTTTTGTGGCACTTTCTACACAGTTTTGTCCACAAAGAAGGGTTTGGTGTTTTTGTTTGAATTGTATACCCACCACGTCTTCCTCTAATTTTACCCAATTTTCTGTGGCTTATGACTTATTACACCTCATTCTTAATCGTCTTTATTCTCTACCCCTTTGTGCATGTATATTGGAATTACAACACAAATAGTTACAAAATGGGGAACAGTAGTCCATCCTCCTTCTGTTGGTAAGTAAATCCCATGAAATTAAAGCGACTGTATCACCAAATCAAAGCATGCACCCACTTTATTGTACTGTATTGCCTTTATTTACACCAAGGTACTATAGTTAATATCCTTGCTTCTCCGTGACACATTCAGCATGTTTATACTTACCAATGCATGAACAATTATTTGAACTTAAAGCCCCATTCCCGGCAAAATTTCACTAAAAACTGACTTTACAGACTATTTCTCATAAAATATTACCATTTTCTGGACGAATTCATCGTTACTAGGCAAATTCAGAGGTTGTAGATCGCATCCACTGGAATTCTCTCACTTTTATGTATACTTTTATACAGTCAACAAAGTGCACCCTCTCTAATGAGATTAGTTTTTGTACTTCGTATCTCGCACAATGCGGTCGTTCGATTAAAGCTGAAATATGTTTGTTTAAGTGTCAAAATCTCAGTCAGAATCAGTTTTTTAACAAATTTGAAATAATTCCTATGAAATATTATATTTCACAAGTGTCAATACTTGCTGTTTTTATGTGTGATAACAGAACCTAAATCGAGGTAAGGCTAGGCCTAGCCTAGCAGCGCTGGATAGGCTAATGTTTTCGGCGCCTACGATATTTCTTCTCACGACCTATCGCAAAATCAAAATGAAAAATTCATCCGCATTTATTTCAGTCTTATTTTTTTCATTCTTAGGAATGTCTAAATTCAGTTAAACTAGCAATTCCGTATTATATTTATAAATCTTTATAACATTATACAAAAATTAGATTTTTCTTAAAAACTGAAATTTTGCCGGGAATGGGGCTTTAAAAGCACATTTTGATTCACTTTTTTTTAAAATCTGAAAATTAAATGTAATTTGAATGTGATAATTATGAGAAATGTTTTACTTTGAAGTATAAAATCCACAAAATACTTCATAAAAAATGATTGGATACTACAGCTGCCCCATGATACGGTGTCAGTGTACAAGAACTTGACTCCAATCTTTAATTACCTGACAAATGAATCTCTAAAATAACACTGTCCGCAATTATTTAATAACATTTTTGCTTTAATAATTATTTAACCAAAAAAAAAAAAAAAAACAATTACTATTTGTTATAGATTCAAACTAAATTTATTTGTTCAGAAGGCAACGTAACAAGATTCTGTAACAATCATAAAATATAGTAAATAAAATGGTCATATAAAAATTCAATTATTAATTTACTTTTTGCAAATAATTTTAATTTAGTAGGTTCACTTCAAGTTCAAGATAGTAGATTGTATTTGATATTTCCCTGACATTTACAACAATTCTAAGTGATATTGTTTACACTATAATAATCTCTTTTTTTTAACATATCAATGAACTGTAGGCCTATACAAATTATTTGGATATACCATAGACTCTAAATTTTAAATAGTAATACAGCGTCTGACTGTTTGACCTTTGCTCGTGCAAACACACTCATACCTTTTGGAGTTATCACATAAGCCCTCAAAATGCTATTCGCCGGTCCATCTTCATTCACATCTTTTTTTATATCACGTTCTGCGCTCATGACTCATATTTTGGCACAGTAATAATTTATTTGTAAACTTGGTAATTTTCTGGTATGAATATCACTTAAAGCATTACTTAAAGCTCTGTCTAGGTTATCAAATTTTCAAAAAAAAAAAACTGTTGTATGCCCATATATAGTCATGATGTGCCCATATATAGTCTTGATGTGCCTATATATGGTCATGATGTGATGTCATCATGACCATATTTAGGCATGTCACAAGTTTTTACCAAATATATTTGGTCTGAACAGGGCTTAAGACAAGCTTTCTTTTTGCTTGTATCACACACAGGATTTTGGTTAAAAAGAATTCTAAATATGCACTCATGGAAGCGCTTTGGTCTCAGCCTATTGACTTTTTTTTTTTGCCAGGAAATCTACAATGTTTAATGTTTGTATTTTGTATAGCTACAAAATATATAAAAAAATATATTTTTAGAAGTGGTTTGCCGCAGTGGGAACGGTTTGGTTTCCCAATCTTGAGGTCGGGGTTTCAATCCCTCGCTGTGCATTTCGCTTGTGTCCTTGAGCAAGGCACTTTATCTACATCGCTTCTCTCCACCCAGGAATATAAATGGGTACCTGGTGGGGTTGCCTGCTACTGCGCTAATTACAGCAGCAACATTTAAGCATGTGGACCCAATGACCAGGGTCAAAAGCACTTCGTATCTGCAAAGAAAGGCGCAGATATAAATAACTGAATATTACATATTATATTATTATTATTAAATGAATTGAATTTTGCTGTGGAATTTCATGTACTTCATTTCAATTTTTATTGAAGTTTTTGTTTTGAGTATACATGTTGAAAATGTACTTGATCAAAGGTGGTATTTTAACTAAAAACATTGCTTATCTCAAAAAAATTCTATTAAACTAATTCATCTCTACTGTGTATGTTTCATTTGTTTTCAATGCAGATATAAAGTAAATAATAGAATTGACCATTTATATTTTTATTATTATCTTCCATAGTGCATCTTGTCATATATTTATTAAAAACATTTAGTAATAAAGATAAACTGTATTAATAACTGTATTAAAAAATTTCATTTATTGCATTTTCTGTTTTATAAATATATAAAAATATTCAACCGCATATTAGTAGCTAATTTACAGTAGTAGAACAATGAAATGGTATTTGAACAGTTTTTAGTAAATGATCCCGATTGAAACAATACTTTTCTGAAGCCAAAAATTATTTTCATGTAAACATTCATTTATTGTGCATTTTAACTAGTAATGCTAATTAGTAATTTTCTTAATGGCTTTTTTAGACTTCACTTTGGTAGTTAATTATGATTGATAGCCGTAAGGTTCCAACTCTTTTTTATGAAACTGATTATTTGGTTTTATGTTAATGGCAGTTATATCCTGTATAATTATTAATAATTATTATTAAAAATATCATTTTTATGCATATGGGCTGATTTATTTATTTTCCAAGTAAATGCCAAAGCCTTGCTGTTTTATGCCATAGATTGATTTTAATTATTAATTAAAATATTACATTGAAAAAAGGTTAAGAAATTAATTGTTCAATCGTCGTCGTCATAATTCAAGCATATGGTTGCTTTTAAACAGTGTATTGCTAAACTATTGTATGAAACCTTTATATTAAATTTTTTCCATCACCACATTAATTGTTGTCATTTTATTTGAAAAATTAAAAGGTCAAATTATGTATGTATTACTGTAAAACTCTGTTTTGTTATTCATATACATTTTAATTATCTTTGCTTTAATTAAATCCATTTTCTTATACACTGTAGTACCTATTAGAAATCACTACTTAATAATTAACCAAAATTCTAAAATTAACTGGTATGCTTTTATTATTCATATCATCATGCTTTTAAAAATTATTTGTTGTTTGTAATTATTGTTAACCCAAATCAAATTTTTGAAAGGACATAACAAAGGATTAAAGAATGAATGAATTGATTAATTGATTTAATTGATATTGACATTGGTGTCACAGAGCTTCTTAATATCATTTATGCTTTTGAATATAAATTTGTTGTTATATTGTAGAACCAAAACTAATTTTTTTAAAGTACAAAGAATTAAGGAATGAATTGATTGATTGATTAATTGATTTAATTATTATTCTCATTTGATTTTGTCACAGAGCTTCTTAATCATATAGATGCCCAATTTGTTTCTTCTGTAGGTGCATCTGGCCAGTGCCTGCAGAACTGTGGGCTAGGATACTACCTGCAGGGAAATATCTTGTGCACTGCATGTGATTCCAACTGTTTAGACTGCTCCCTTGCACCTAGCAAATGTGAACAATGTAAACCAACAACATTCTTAAAGGTTAGTTACACATACTATAGTTTATATGCATCAATAATCCATAGTTTTGTATTACAAAAATAGCAATTAACATCTCATAATGTATTTGCGCATTATATATATTTTGGCAAACAATCAAAATCAAGCACTTTCCAATTTCTATTCATAACACATTATCTTGCCAAATAAATTAAAATTAATATAAAATTAATCAAATCCAATAATATGATTTTTTCACACAGCTTAAAACAATAGACCTTTCAGGGATCTCAATCAAACTTTTGACCAGTCAGAATGTGTTATTTTCTAAGTGGGGAAAAGGAATGCGTGCATGTCCTGCCAAGTTTTAGATTCAACTACTGCTAATTTTAGGATTTTTTACACACTTAAAAAATTTGAAAACCTTCCAGAGTATCAATTAAACTTAACAACTGACCTATTAGAACATGTTATTTAATAATAGGCGGGGCCATATATATGCGCACGTGATACAAACAAGTTAATGTTAATGATTGCACACTCAGCTATGTTTTCTTTGAATGCCTGTCGTTTTGTAGCAACAACATCCAAGGGGTGTGTCTTAGCGGAATGGTCCATTCCCCTTCCATAGCCTAATAAAATGATATTAGATTTAGTTTAGCTTAATATCACATAATTTATTTACAGTAGGTTTGTTTTGAATGGTGATTTATGTTATTATGCAAATGCATACTATAAATATTTTTTGTTTGCATATGTAGTAAACTTCCGGTAACTATTTGATTTAATGATTCTGAGAAAATAATATGCTATTGGTTTGTTGCCTCTATTTACAGAGAAAACTAAACAAAGGCTTTGTTATTCTCAGAATCAAATTTCAACACATGGTATATGCTGAAAATTATATTTACAATACTGTTATTCCTTCATTTCGTTTGGCGGAAAATATGTTGTAAATTTATTGGAAAAAATAAAAAAATTGGTTGGAAAGTTTCTCATGAATCATATTGCATTATTTTTTTTTCTTTACCATACTGTCGAAAAGAATATGGGACAATGTTTTCTGAACTTGCTTGATAGAGATCTTAATTTGTCCTTGATTTTGATCGGATAAAATTGTTAAATCTTTTTGAGATTATGCTTTAGGTTAGGAAGACAGATACTGATGATATTATAAGCCTACGAGGAATATCATCACTGGCATGCTGCCAGAACAAGCAAGATTTGAAGTCCCGGCAACCAGGCAATTTCCATGGTCTGCTGTAGTTAATAAAATGTGTGAGATGTCTTTTTGTCGATCTATGAAGACAAGTCTTAAGTTATATTTACCGTATTGTAATTGAGAGCAGACTACTGTAAAAGTACATTTTACCATACCTCAATGATTTTATAGAAAGACAAATTATAAATGTTTAAGTTGTTTATGCTTCCATGCCTTTAGCCTTTATTTTATTAATACATTTTTGAATACTATATTTTAATATTGTACATTTTTTTCCCCATTTTTTATACTTTATTATTCTTGTTGATTTTTTACTGCTTTTCTTTTATTTATTCATTTTAATATTGATTTTTCTTTCATTGCTCTATGTTAATTTTTTGTACTTGATATTTATCTTCTTTACGCAGAGTGATACACATACCTGTACTATTGATTGTGGGATTGGAATGTTTGGTAATGTCAAGACAGGAACATGTGACAGGTGCGATCTGTCGCAGTGCAGGACCTGCGCCGATGGTCCTCTCAACAACAACTGCACCTCATGTCCAGACACCAAAGTCTTAAAGGTGAGTTATTTTACACCAATAATTCAGAAGTGTTTAAAGTGGCTCTTTCACTAGCTTGAATATTGCAGCATTACAAGACATTAATAATTGTCAGCATACATGCTGGGACATTGCAGAACAAGGAGAGACTGAGCATGCTTACATGCTTACAACAGGGCATATATAATAACAGTAATAATTGTTAAAGGTTATAGTAATAGTTATAGTAATATAGATTAAAGGTTAGCAATAATCACTTACATGACTGTCTTTTAGTGGTTTGATAGTCTGTCATTAAACATTTCAACAGATATACAGGATCTACACTTATCTTCCAATATTCCATCCTCATTTTTTTGGGGCTTTGGATGGTGTAGTAGTAATAAAAAATACAACAATAATCGACATTACTATATTCTGTCCACCTTACCACATAATGCCAACTCAGGTCAGAAAAGAACATAATGAGTTGTCTGTGAAACTTCCTTCCCTGATGCCTACAGCATATATATTTGGTAATTGTCGTTCAAAGTTAAGTGTCTTTCTTTTGTATTACTATCAGACCATGTGATGGCATTCTATTTGTAAACAAATATTTAAACAAAACCTGCATTTTACACAATGTTTCGAAAGTTTTTTTAACCATCTTTAGGTTTTGTGTTACCTGTATATTCTGCTAATTTACTTTTTTTTATTGTAACCGGATGGTTGGTCGTTAAAAATATACATATGATTGTATGATTTCCAATTTTACTATCTGAACAGCTGGTTAAAGTTAGTAGAGATGGAAAGTGCTTGGCATGTACTGATGATGCAATACTCAGCAGTTGTTGTTATTGTACATTTGTCATTCACACTCTCAAAGTCATAACAAACATAATAATTTGAACTTAATTTTTAAAGGATTAAATGTGACAAAAACTATGAATGTTTTGATTTTTGAAGCAGGATAAAGTATCAAGATGATTTAACTTCTTCTTTATTGCAAAACATATACAAAGTATGAAACAACATGATATGACAAGGGGAGCCAAGAAATAGATTGCTCTAATGAAGCTTGGCCCTCTTACCATCCAAATCTTCAGTAAAATCTTGAAAACATAAAAAAGAGATTGACAAAAACACAATTTAAACAAAAAAATTTATGATGATTGAAAGTTGTGTTTATTGCATCAGATAATTTAAATTTTTTTTATTAATTTGTCTTTAACATTTCTTTCATCAGAAATTGTTCTTTTGATATTTTTCATTTTAAAACTGAAATAGCTCTCCTCTATATTTGTCCTAGTAACAAGCTTTTTAAGACTTATGAATATTATTTCGGAAGTAACTGGTAACATAGCTTATCTGACGGACCATGGATTTGCCATGACCTCTGAAAATTGAGGTCGCTCATATCAGGACTTATTCTTACTTGCAGAAACTAGAAAGCACAGTGCTTGCATAATGTTCTTAGAGGTTTGTTACTTAAGCTGTCTCTGTATAATGCCAGGGAAAGCCACAATTTGAATGTGCAGTAGAGATATACATCAATGATTACATTCTTAAACTATTGAACTCGGGAAGTAATAAATTAACGTTATTTTACGCTTGTTTGGGGGTGATTGTAAATCAGCCTAAATTTGACCTTGAACTACTAAATATTTACTAGGAAAATCTTTAGTTGGAATTCCATCTGTTATCCACTACCCTTAATATTCAAATATTAACTACAAAGAATATCATTATAATTTCAGTTTGTCTGTCTAGACACAATCATCGCAAGTACAGTATAAATTCCTTTAACACTCCAATGTTGCTTGAAAGTACAGTGGGAGTTGGGACTTTTAGGATTTCTCCCGCTTGAAGGTCCAGTGGGGCTTTGTGAGTCTGCTCCAAGGGTTAATATTTTTTTAGTAGATATTTTTTTTTTAGTAGATAGGTTGTATGCACATGTATATAATTTAATCTGCAAACTGCTGTCTGTTTCCAATTTGTCATTAAAAACGCTGTCAAGTTTTTTTGTAACAAAGCATGTAATTTGCCTGTACAGTATGTGTTTTATTCTGGATACTCGCATTACATCAGAGTTACCCATTGTAGGCACTATCTTGCTAAATTTTTAACAAATTATTTCATGACTAAATAATTTCAAGATAAAATGAATACTATATTTGAAGAAGATAGCACACCTATGGAAGGCCTCATGTAGCTTAAGATAGCTTACAATTTTCCGATTTGTATGAAAAGCGATGCGTTGAATAAATGCAAATGAAGCACGTCTGCCCTTGAATCTTAAGCTGGATAGGTGATTTGCAGACGGTTTTAAAAATTCCCACATGAGTGGAAATGATTGATCATTACTACTACCACTGCTTAATGAGAATAACAGGTAGAAAATAGTAAATATTCATTCATCAGTTTTACTACCATTTCCTATTGAAGTAACTGATAGATTCATATATTATGAAATTTAGATTAAGGCTTACCTGTAATAATATTACTGAAAAATTTATGGTAATTGTATGTTTCACTATCAAGTCTCTCACTTAACTTAACTTATCACTATCCTTCAGGGATCGACTTGTGTGAGTACTTGTGGACCAGATATGTTCCGTCTTAATTCAACGTGTGTGAGTGAATGTGGACCTAGTTTATATGAGAATAGGGCGACCTTTACATGCGACCAATGTGCAGACGAGTGCCTTACCTGTGAGTTCAACCAGCAGGACAGTCTACAATGCAGTTTGTGTAAACCACCCAAGGTAAAAATAGTTTTATATACGAATATATATATTTTATATAGAAATGATAGATAATCTCAGTTTAATTATGCAAACAATATGTTATATTCCTATACATCAGTTAAAATAAATATACGTTTTCCTAAGATCTTTTTAGAATAAATTGAATCACAATTTTTATTGGAATCAATAAATAAAATATTTATTTGAAATGATTGTATTTTTTACACTGGAATGAAATTTATTGATGCTTCTGCCATAGGTTTATCAAAATGCAAATTGCATCGACCAGTGCGACAGCAATTCTTTTGCCAAGATGGTCAATGATACCGACATCCAGAGTACCAATATGATCCGTCTAGCCGGTGGTAAGAACCAGTTGGAGGGACGAGTTGAGGTTCTTCATGACGGCCTGTGGGGAACCGTTTGCAGTGATTACTTTGAAATGACAACCGCTAACGTGGCCTGCACTGAGCTTGGATTAGGTACGTAATGCATGTTTTTATTGTAGTAAACATTAATGATAGTAATAATTATCAAATTTCCATCTATTCAATATAGTAGTGATAATAAAGGTAAGCCAGTTTTGTTTTCATTTTTTGCCTTTTTTTATGCAGTTTTTCATGTTTATGCATTCTTTTATGCATTTTAATGCATGAATGCCTTCTTCAGGTCAGTATTCTTCCAAAAGTGCCCTGAAAATATACTACTTAGTTTGTAATTTTAAATATTTTCTATAGTCATGTTGAGAGATGGTCCAACATCCATTCAATATTGGTTATCATTTTTTCAATGAAATAAATTATCAAAATATTAATCACATTGATATGTATGTATATTGCAAACACGATATATTTTGTTATACTTTCATATTATTGCAAGATATTTCAACTTTATAATTACAACTGGTATATGAACAAATTGGAACGAAAAGTATGGAGTTTAGGGAAAAACGGAATTATGGAACCTGGGGCAATTCCTTACTTCCTCTTTACCTGCGCTAATAAAGAAGATGTTAACAAACCAGAAAAAATCTGAATGGCAGAATTCATAAGCTAATTAGTTACAGTTTTTAAACACTTCATACATTGCTTATACAGAATTCTATTGTTGCAGGTTCTAGGGTTTAACCACAGAATTAATCTTTCTTTTTATCAAGGAAATGCAAATTTGTTAAGTGCTTATTTCAATCCTCCAGGAAATATTTTGGGGATTTTGATTTTACCAAAACCACATCCCTTTGAAGCTAAAAATACTAAACTAAGCCAGTTAGATTTCCTCATATACATTTATTATGATAATATCTACACACTTGGTGTTGATATATTATATTGCCGAGGCTTCCCTTGATATGTACATCTAAGGATAAGATTGTTAATAATGAAATGCATCTAATTTCTAGGAATGTTAAATTATTTTTACACATAATAGATAATAAAAGAAGCTATACTGCCCTGTATCTTCATAGCTCTCTTCCAAAATAGTAATAATATAATAATATCATTATCATTATCAAAATAATTATTCATAAAACTGAATATATTTTCTTAAGAGTGGCAGTTTCTCTTAGATGTTTGCCCAAATTTATTTATTATTGTTCTGAAACTGAATTACTACCGGCAATGAAAAGATTCTTCCTGAATTGGAAATCCCAAACTTAAATCATTGACTCAGAAATGGGATGATTTCCGCGATAGGGATATTTTTTTACCCTAGAGTGAATCATTTTATTGATTTGATTCAATTTATCAGGTTAGGATTTTTATGTTCACTTTGTCAGGACCTGGATTGAATTGGATTTATTCTGTGTAATTCGAGGATAACCCACTAAAGTCTGAAGAAGACTTATTTCCAGTGGGGTCCTTCTGGGGGTGATTGAGCAGTACAACTCTCAAGCCAAGTTTTCCGTCAACTTGTAATAATGAATTTAGCCTACATTAAGTATCAAAGTAAAAATGAATGTATGGTTGAATTCTGTGAGCAGTGGATTACATGAACATGACTAAGATAGCTTCAAATTATGTACTCTGTTGTGAAATTGGAATTCTGCCAATTGTGGAAAAAAATTTCATATGAATTGAAAATTCTTTGTGAATGCCGCACAGAAAGATATACCTCCGAAAATATTTATTACATGGGCGGCAGCTTAGCATTTCTCCAAGGGTTAAATCATGTATTTTATAGTGTTCGTAGCAGACTGGGTATTGAGTAGTCAGTTCAAGGAAAGTTCAGCCTAATTAGAGGCTGATGTTGTTATTTGCCGTCATTCAACCATAAAAACCAAAATCACAAAAATCCTAAATATGGAACAACACCCAGTAATTGCTCACTCACTAGTATAAACTGTAACAATAGATTTAGAAAAAATTATGAATGAACGTGTGTTAAGTACACATGTGTGTGTTTTTTTAATACATCGCCGGGAGGGGGTTGAGGGAGTTGATCCTTTTGTCATGGGAATAAATCCATAGCCATATTATCAATGAATAGTAAATGTATTATATTAGTTTCCCAGTTTCAGTCTCTTGATGAAGTCCCACCGTGTGGACGAAAGGTAGTGCTAATAAATGTTCTATTTAGTCTTAAAAGTGCAGTCATTTCTTATATAGTTCTACAGCAGTGTAATACGGCTACACCTTTTATTCATTATGTATTATTACTGAAAACATATACCAGTATGTTATGGGATTGGAATGGTTGGCATGGACTATAATTTAATATAGAAGAGGTTGCTACACTTTTTTTTTTGTATACATATCATATGCTTGATTTCAGTTTGAAAGTCATTGGTATTTGAAAGTTATGAAAGGATATTGAATGGTATCCAATTTGGTATTCACAAACTCTTTATGGAGATCTTTTCAGCATAATCTGGTCGGAAATTTTATTATTTTTGCTTTCATATTTCATTGCCGAGTTGAAATTGGTTCATTATTAAGTTATTTCTTTCACACACCTATTTCACATGGATGACATTTTCAAGCAGCTCTTGTTACCAAAAATAGTTCATGCCAAACTAAAATATGCAGAACAGTAATCTAGTTTGAGAAAAAATAATCTCAAAATATTAGGTTTTACCCATGTACTTATGCCAAAATTCAGTACATCCTAAATTCTACTAATATGTTGTTGTTGTGTGTTAACTGGGTATTAACAATTAGTACAAAATATAGGATATAATTACTAGATGCAATATATAGATAAAAAAGAAATAATTCAAAAAATAAAAATGAAATGAAAGTGATTTTTTTTTGCTATTGAATTCCTCCAGGCGAGGATGTGGCTTTTCCTTGGTTCATGTTTTCTCTCCAGAATGAATGAATGAATGAAAGAATGAACATTTCTTTAAAACTAGAGGAAAGCATAAGAGGTTAGCTTGCTCCAGGGCTTCATAGGCAAAGACTTGCTGGTAGTTTTTGTTTTATATCTTTTTCTTTTTATTCATTTCTCTCCTGTGTACGATAGTGATAAAATCAATCTTGTCAATCCCTGGCATAATTGTGCTCAACAAAGAGAATGTAATTTTATTGGTATACTAGATGTATATTAAAAGTAAATTTCTGAATCATGAACATAGAGTAGTATTACTTTTTCAGACAAGTATTTCTTTCACGAAAATCAAAATCAAAAGTCAGTGTAGGTGTAGTTCCAATGTTTACATTTGGAATCCACTGTCTGATATCTGTTTGAAATTTTTCTATCCAGGACGTGCTGTGGGAATTATCGCGCTTTCTGAAGATTACATCCAGCCTGGCGTTGGCAACATATGGCTTGACGATGTGATCTGTGCAAGCGGAACTGAGCAACGATTAAGTGATTGCTTCCATAGGGATTGGGGTCTTAACAACTGTAACCACGGAAAAGATGTTGCTATCCGATGCTCTGGTAACTTTTTAATTTAAATTTATCTAAATTATGATATTTATATACATTACAAATGTAAATATGTGGTAGTTCCTCTCTAACTTTATCAACGATGAGTATCTGTTATACAGATTTCTAGTAGATGAAGAAGGGGGAAAAAACTAGAACAGTTTTGAAAAATAATACTTTCTGTAAATTATAAATATAAAATATTGTGATACCACTGTTGCCATCTGTCTGTTACATGTGTCAATATGATAAGTATTTACCAGCAATCAATAATATGGGGTAGAGCTTATATTGTATTAATCGATAAATGCCAATACACACCACTGCAAAATAATCAATAGACATATCTAGTTTTGTAGGTTTTGCAAACAGTTCACTCACATTTTCAAATAGATTTTGGATCTCATCCAAAACACATACATTGGAAAGCAGTCTGACTTAAAATATATTGAAACTTTTATTTTGGAAATATGTCCATATTAATGATAAAAAATAAAAATAAATATTAATTTTTAAAATACTAATAATACTGTATGCATGTATATAGCTATTTTGATAACTTGCAGTATACATGACTATTGCATCATCAATTTTCTAATACTGTATTTCCACAAACCATCCAATATTATATAAAAAATGGCTTTGAAACCATGCACTATTTCATCATCTTTTAGTGCCATTCAAGCGTGATATTCCCTTTCAAAGTAGTTTGAACGTAAATACTGAACTGCGTCATATCAAATCCTCTTTTGTTTATAAACAAAAAGTCTTGGTGGAGTCCAATTCCTGTCATTAATCATTCCGTTACCAGGTTTTAATAATCCTTGTTAAGATCTTCAAAAATTACAAGCTTTGTGTTTGTTATTTTGTGGGAAAATTATTTGTCTCTTAAGTACTGTATGAAGGCAGCAATCACTGTAATTTTATTGATAGAAAAATATTTTGCTTTCCTGTTCAGTATTATTATTATTATTTATTATGATTATGTTTATGATTATGATAATCATTATCACTTCATAATTAGTACTTTTATAAATATCATTGTTATTATTATTGAAGCCATTGCATTACCAGGGATGTACAAGTTTTCTTAATTATAATAAATAACTCATTTGTATTGTCATAATTTATCTTTAATAATATCATTATTTTAACTTTTAATACCTTTTAATCATTTAATATCATACCACATTCTGAATAATATTAACATTATTAATTTTATTTTTGTTTAATAATTCTTCATTGATACCCTTACATTTATTGAAACCTTAAAAGACCAAATTTATAACGTGACCCTTGAGGCACAGGAAATCCACTCAAGCCCTCTTTAAACTAATCCACCTCATTTTAATCATTTATTACAAGCTGAAGTGCATCAATGTATAAGATGCTGAAGAATACTTGCATATTTATTGCATTTATCAACTGAGCTATTGTATGTAGTCATTTAAAAAAGCCACATGTGGCAGAACGTATGGTAACATCACAATGATCATTCATTGTTCCCCGTATTAATCATATCAGCTAACTGCATTAGTCCTTGATCTTCTGTTTCGCAGGTCCGGGTGTCAGAACATGCATCGATACTTGCCCTGTTGGTTTCTATGGTAACGTCACCACACGTGAATGCATAGAGTGTCATGACCATTGTGACGTGTGTTCCGGGACGGCCAACAGCTACGTGTGTGGGCAGTGTGCTCCTGGGTACTTGCTGAAGGGGAGTGAGTGCGTGAGTGATTGCGGCCATGGCTTCCATACTACTAGTGGTACATGTGAAGAATGTGACTCATCCTGTGCCACATGCAAGGACAATCCTACTACATGTACCAGTTGTGTTGAGCCACTTTATTTGCAAGGTAAATTGCCTTTTATTTATTTTATTCATTAAACATATCCTATTTTGATTTTAGTCTTATACCAGATTTGCACAAGAAAAAATGTGAATCCAGTATTAGAGATCGTAGTTGTTCTTGTTTGTACCATGTAACCTGCCCCTTTCTATTTTGCCAGACAGTTTGTTTCTGAACAGCACCCTCTTTGTTCAATTTGGTCTGCTTCAATAAAGTGTACTGTATTTTCTTATTTTCCAGGAGAATCTTGCATAGCAACTTGTGATGGGTACAGACTAGTCCAATCACAGAAGGTGCGTTTAGTGGGAGGTGTTTCCCCCACTGAGGGACGAGTTGAAGTCTTCTATCAAGGTTCTTTTGGAACAATTTGTGATGACAATTGGGATTTGAGGGATGGCGACGTGATTTGTGCTGAACTAGGTCTTGGACGTGCTGTTCAGGTTTACCCTCAAGCAAGGTGAGGTTTAACAACTTTACAGTATTTGATAGAATCTTTATCATAAAGTATTATAGTAATTGTAATTTCCTAAACAGCATTCTCAGAAATATTGTAACAATTAGTTAATGGGTCTTTCAGCTAAGCCTTGCCACTTAGATACTATGGCTCAGGTTGTACGAAATGACCACGTAAACCTATGTGAACTCTTGTGTTTGTGGGCTAAGCAAGTATCCCAGGCCCTGCTCCCATTCGTCAGTTGTTAAGTTTGATTGACTTGTGAAAAGATACATCATTTGATAGTCTCAAGGTATTACAATTTAAAAAATAAAAATTTCTTATAGCTATGGAGAAGGTGTGGGCAGTATCCACATGGATGAAGTTGGATGCTTGGGAAACGAGACTACAATATTCAACTGTCCTCATGCTGGCTGGATGTCTTCCGATTGTCGTCATCACGAAGATGCTGGTATGACTTAAACACTATTGAAATTGACATTTTTTAAAGCTACAAGTCATCCTGCAACAGTATTATCTTTCCCCTTGATCTTGTTGAAGTTTATTTGACCATCTTCAATTTCCTTTTTCCAGTTGGAAACATAAATGTAGAAATAAAAGCAGGCACAAAATGGCCCACTTTCACAGTTATTTTGTTTGAATAAGATATAAGATTTCAGACATACATGATAAAACTATAGGCTGTCATTCACACAGTAAATTTTTGTTTAGTCATTCAGTAAAACTATTGTTTTCTTTCTCCTGATAGGTGTTCGATGCTCAGGGCCCGACATTTCCAGGGTATGCATAAGTCGTGAGGAGTGCTCTCAGGGCTACTTTATCAACACCACTGCCAGCACATGCGGTAAATGCTCGCATAAATGTGCAGATTGTGAGGGTAATCCTGATCGTTGTACAGTGTGTGATGCTGGTCTGTTTATAACACCAGAATATGAATGTGTTCCGCTGTGTCCAGAAGGTTTCTATGGTGATACTGACTCGAGATGCAAGCCATGCAGGTTGGTACTTATGAATATTTATAATTAGAATAAATATTCATGAATTAATCTTTTTTAGTCTTGAAATATTTATTTGGAATTTATATCAAAGTGGTTTTTAACCCTTATGATGAGAAAAATAAAATCTAACAGTGATATTATTTCATGAGGATAATTATAGACTATAATATGAAGTCATTTGTCTCTTCACCTCTCTGAATTTACAACAGGTCCAACAATAATTTGATTGGTTAAATTTTTGCAACTCTATGCTAATGAGCAAAGTGGATATAAACTTATCACAATCTGTCGGACAGGAAGCACATCAGCAATTGTGCAGACACACTTCTCCACACTCCTTTTTTTTCTTCTCTTTCTTATACGCTTATAGCTAAGTTACAATGCAATTCTGCTTCATTAGGGGTTGACTTTATTATCTAAATTAGCTTTGAAAATGTCTTAACTGTTCTAGTTTGTATACATCTAACAGATAATATTTGAAAAATAAGTAATTAAAAAAAAAAAATTGGTAATTAAAAAAAATAATTAGTAATTTAGTTTCTTCAGTAACATTGCTTAAAGCTCTGTCCACACTATTAAATTTTCTTTGACAAAAAAACTGTTGTATGCCCATATATAGTCATGATGTGCCTATATGTGGTCATGATGTGCCTATATATGGTCATGATGTGATGTCATCATGACCATATTTAGGCATGTCACATGTTTTTGTTAAATAAAATTTGACAGTCTAGACAGGGCTTAAGATGTATTACTTTGTCTTGGTCTCACACATCTGTTCTTCCTTCAGCTCTGAATGCAAAGACTGTGTTGACAAAGCAACCAAGTGTATACAGTGCAGGGAATCTTTTTATCTCAGTGAACTAAACACTTGCTTATCAAATTGTGGGTCAGGATACATCAAACGTGGCAATGAGAACGTCCGATTGGTGGGTGGATCTACACCCCTTCAGGGTAGGGTTGAGGTATGTACAGTTCTATTCATTTGTCCAGGCAAAAAATTAGTTATGATGAAGCATCAGTCAACCACAGGCTTTTTTAAACTGGCCCCTTTACGATATTTGATTTGAATAAGAAGTATATATATACATGAATTATACAACAGAAATTTATAAAAATAGATACTTTGTAAATGACTATCGATATTTTATCAATAACATTAATTTTAGAGCCTTGTCAAATTAATCTGTTCTTTACATGTGAATTTTGTTTGCTAACAATTTGTAAATTGCTTTTATCATTTAAGCATGGAATAAATTTATTATACATTATTAGTTCATTATGGATTTCCTCTTCACTTACTGTTGCTTAATTGTGGGTTTAGAGTTACCATAAGGTATTTCGCAGCCCCATAAATAATTCTACTTTTTTGTTTGAATACAACTACTGTAGGTTCGACATAATGGTGTTTGGGGCACAATCTGCGACGATTCCTGGGACATGGATGATGCAAATGTAGTATGCCGTCAACTTTCGTTTGGTCAGGCCTCCGGGGCCTATCGTGCTGCTTTCTATGGATCCGGGGTTGGACCAATCCTCCTGGATGATGTCAATTGTCAAGGGACAGAGCGAGATGTGTTGTCATGTAAGCACCATGCTGAAGGAGTGGGAGTCCATGACTGTGAGCATAGTGAAGATGCTGGAGTTCAGTGTACAGGCCCAGATACCTCACAGAAATGTGTTTCTGACTGTGGAATAGGGTAAGTGAAACAAGTAATGAATATTCAGACAATGACTTCCCTGTTCAGTCCGTATGGGTTGCAAGAGTACCAGCATTAAACCTTTTTGTTAAATCATTATAAAGGTTGACCAGGTCAAAATAATAGTAGTATTAAATGATTGAAATTCACATTTGAATTGAGAATCAAACCTGGTTTATTACCACTAAATAAATAATCTCTGAATGACTACAAATGGATTAGATTCTAACTTAACTGGTACTGCGGGCATAATAAAATTATAATACTACAAGAAATTTCTAAAAGTATGAAGGTATAAAAAATATCTAAATTCTTATAAATATCAGATAATTTTGTTATATTTTCAGATATTTTCCTGACATGAACAATGTATGTCAACATTGCAGCGGTACCTGTGAATCATGCGCAGATGTTTCTGACACCTGTACTTCTTGTGCCTCTCCATACTACCTCGTTAGTAGTTCATGTGTTGTACTGTGCCCAGAAGGTCATTATGGTGACACAAATCAAAGGCTTTGTAAACCCTGTAATGAACGTTGCACTGCTTGTTTCAATGCTGATAATAATGCTGTCTGCAAAGCTTGCAAGCCAGGCTATAAATTGGAAGGTATTACTATCTTATTTATACAATTTACCTTAATAATATCGGAGCATAGTGATGAAATGATATAACAAATTATGATTATGAACATATACAGATAAGGGTGATTTATATTATTCATTATCCTTATCCTCTAGGCTCCTCATGTGTAGAAAATTGTCAAAATGGTGACACTTTAGAATCATTCCTACCTGAAAGAGCAACCCCAAGCAAGGTTCGGCTGGTTGGGGGTGCTACCTCCCTGTCAGGGCGAGTGGAGGTGTTTCGTAACAACGTGTGGGGAACAGTTTGCCAAAAAACTTGGGATTCAATCAATGCTGAGGTAAGTATTTCTGTTGGCGTAGAGATATTTTGAATCAGCTCAGGTACTTTATATATTTTTAGAGTGTGGTTGAACTATGCAAGTTACGAGGATCAATAGTTATACCCCTGCTAAAAACCCCTTGTTTGTTTCCTTAGGTTGTCTGTCAAGAACTAGGCCTCGGACGGGCAGACAGCTTTAGACCAGACTTCCAAATGCCATCTGAGAATACAGATGTGGTAATGAGTGATGTCCAGTGTCAAGGATTTGAGAAGTCCATTGCCCATTGTCCACACAGTGATGCAAATGGATGTATTGGGACTCGTGAAAGTATATTAGGTAAGTTTAAGGTCATTTTTACACAAGAATGTTTGATTTGTTCATATTATATATCTGTGTAGCATAAAATGGTTTGTAGTTAATATTAGCAATTGTTAGGTTACTAATGTGTTGATAGTGTATTAACACGTTTGGTGCCAGCGACGAGTATAATCGCCCACAGGGTGTTGCTGAGGGCGCCAGGAACGAGTATACTCGTCAAAATCGGGGGAACATTCTAGCGTTTATAACTTCTTTATTATACAATGTACGACCACAGAGTCAACAGCTGGTAGTTCAGGGAAGATACACCTAGACGATAACGTACAAATGACATATGTATGCTTGTTGTGTTATGTTGCCGGTAGTACACTTGAGCGGTACAAGTGGGGGCGCCCTTTGAACATATACCAACCCATGCAAAAAGAGGACGAGATAACTCTCACTTGGCATAGTCAGTAAAAAGTTCTATCACAGTGCCATCGACGAGTATACTCGCCCCTAATATTTTCCCCCCAATTTATTAGACACATTATTTTGATGATATATGACTAGATAAAATTTCAAAAAAGTATGTTTGTACATGTAAACTTGTTTTGGCACACGGGAAGGAACCGTACAAAAAGGTCTGGCAGTCAACGTGTTAATAATTTACATCATTCATTTAATAATGTAAAATGTAAGACTTGTTTTTGATCTATAGTGTTCTCAAGTAAACTTCATGTACATTCCTATAGTTTGAATCATCAAATAGTCAATAATTACATATTGAATCCAGATAAATTTGTTCAGTGATATAAGAATAGAAATGCCTCATAATGCAAACCTGCTATTCAATACTTTAAGTTTTATTTTTGTTATTCAGTTTTTTCATGAACGTTGTGTTTTTTCCTATGCAGCAATAAAGTGTGATGGTACACGCTATGTACAGCCTCAGCAGAATATCTGCCGTAAATCCAACAACATGGCTTGCCACCCTACCACCTGCTTCCAAGGTGTAGAATGTGTCAATACCACACAGTCCTCATCAGTTTGTGGTCCTTGTCCAGAGGGCGCTGTAGGTGATGGTGTTAATTGCAAAGGTATGATAAAGCTTTACCTGACATATTGTCATAAAGGTATAAATGGTGGTTTTCATTGATATTATTTATATTAATGAAGTGTATTTCCATTATAAAGGATAAAAAAAAAGTTAGGTAGTTGTAGCTTAGAGGTTAAACTGTCAGTAGATATATGGATTTGTTGTTTGACTCTTTATTTAGTATAAAATCATTCATTTAAAAAAAACTCACACAACTCACTTTTGTAAGTCTTAAATCTCTTTCCTGATTCTCACAACTGTTGATTCCTAACTCTCATAACTCTCTTCCTAACAATCACAACTCCTGTTTGTAACCCACACAACTTTCTAGTAACCTTTAAATTTCTTTCATAGCCATCACAACTTCTTATTCTTAACAACATATACTATAAACTTATCTGTGATTTGAATCCTGTTTCACTGTCACTTATAATGAAAATTTCACTTCTTCACTTTTCCAGCTGTGGGAACAAGTCTTCCTCAGTTTGAAATTTTGCCATCCGACAGGAATGTATCACATGGATTTGGAGTAACCCTACTCTGCCAGTCATCCGGCAATCCTGCCCCCATCATCACTACCGCCAGTTGGCTACATAATGGCAACCCGATCTATGAGGCTGATATACGTTCAGGTCGTATTAGTGTCCGCTCTCTAGGTTCGCTTTACTTCAAGCGCACACATTGGCAGGATACTGGAAACTACACGTGCGTCCTGGAAAACACATTTGGAACGGCTCGTGCGAGTGCTTATCTCATGGTAAAAGGTTAGTGCCATTCCCACTGAGTTCACTTTGTCAATATTAAATCCATCTAATTTATCGCAAAGCCACTGATAAGCATTTAGTATGTACTAAATCACAGACAATGTATTTTGTATTCATTCTTTGCAAAAAGACATTTTATATATAATATTAATAATAATAATAATAATTACCTTTAATTTTTTCCTATCATGACACAGAGAAACCTAGTATAGTTGATGTGAAGCATTCACAGACATTGATAGGTGAAACGGCAATGTTGGGCTGCTTAGCCGCTGGCATTCCTCAGGCCAACTTCACCTGGCAGTTCAACGGCAAGCCTCTGATTGATGATCGCTACCAACACTTTGATTCGAATGGAACGCTGTTTATCAACAATATTCAGGAGGATGACTCCGGAGAGTATCGTTGTATCGCAGAGAATGAGAAAGGGATTGATGCTGCTAGTGTGGAACTATCCGTCTTGAGTAAGTTGTCAGTAACTGTAGTTACCCAAAGTGTACAATTTTTATCAGATGCATGAAAATATTCATATTCTTGCATTGAATAGATATCACAATACAAGGGGAAGTAATTTTAACTTTCATGTTCCAAAGACCAAAGGCAAAATCACTTCTACTTTCTTTTATTCCGGAATCCATGATTGAAACAGCCTGCCAGGTGCAATAAAATAAATTTGTAATTACAACACCTTCAAAATTCGGGTTAAGGAGCATCTCTTGTCATGTCTTCACTCACTAGCCAATTAATAAATTACTAATGTCAAATTTAACTGCATAAGATCTCGGTTTTTGCCTCTGGAATACTTTTTTCTTGCATGTTGATTTTTAATTAATTTTTGATACCATGGTTTTTTTTTGGTTTTTTTTTTGGTGTCGTCTGTTGTGTGTATTTTGGGACCCCTCTGGAAATAAATCTTGTGATGGGATTTAGAGGGTTATCCCAGATATCAACATTGATGACTTGCTTGTTTTCTCATTTTTGTTTCTCTGTATTCTGTTTTCCGGTAATAATTCAAATCAAATCAAAATCAAATAAAGGATAGATAATAGCAGGAGTAATGATAGATGGTCACTTCACATGTGTGAAGCTTCTGGCCATATCGTATTCTTCTACATTCCTGAACACCTAGCATGTGTGGGTTTGTCATACTTTACTGGGTTTTTTAAATGTAATTGTTAATTATCTTTCCTTAGAACCTCCAACAATGAATGCCATCCCAGATAATGTAAGTGTTGAAATTGGCAGTGAAACTCTGATAAACTGCTCAGCAGTAGGCTCACCAAATCCAACGATCTACTGGAAGAAAGATGGTCAAGACATACCATATGGCAGGTTTGAAGTCCTCCTCAATGGAAGTTTAGTGGCGAGGAATATTGAGCGGTCAGACATGGGCGAGTACACATGTATTGCAGTTAATCCAGTAGAAGTGATTATTGAATCTGCACAACTGTTAGTTATAGGTGAGATAAACTTGTTTCATTTTAAGTAGTTAGAGGAATATTTGATTGTGTTTTATTCATTCAATCAATCAATCAATCAATCAATCAATCAACCAATCAATCAATCGTTGTTTGGTTTGCTAATATAATTTACCTTCTGTGTCTTCTCAGGTCCTCCATTCATCACTAAAGCACCAACAAATGGTTCTTATGTAAGTGGGGCCAGGGTGAGCCTAGATTGCCAAGCTATAGGGTCTGGGAAGCTACAATACACCTGGTACAAGAATAACCTAATAATAAGAGGAAGTGATCGTTTTGTTGTTGCCAACAATGTGTTAACCATAGAACCAGCATATCCTAGTGATTCTGGCAAGTTCACTTGTGAAGTTAAGAATGAGAAAGGAGAGGTTTCAGCTGATGCTTACATTTCTGTAACAGGTAAGAAAACATATTTAAGAGAAAGTCATATTTTTATTAATTCATTTACATATTACAATTATTCATTAATTCAAATATTCAGTTATACTTTTTTTTCTCACTCTTTCACTTGATCATTCATCTGTTCTTTCATTAGTTTGATCATATAATATTAAATTACAAAATTTAAATTCATTATTATGTACATTTTTATATACAATCAATTTCATTTGTTTTCTTTTTTTTTTTCCTTTTTTTCATCCATTCAATCATTGTTCATTCAGTTGTTCATTAATCAGTTAATTCCTTCTTTAGTTCATACATTAATTAATGATTTTATTTATTCATTCATTATATGCTTTTTGTTCTCAGTGTCTTACGAATGCTATTTCTGCTAATTGAAAGTTAACCATTGTCTGTTTTTACGTTTCGACAGAAAATTGTATGTTTTTTCATAGAATTCATCATTGGCTAATAACATTTCTGTTTTTCTTTCTTCATAGGTCCAGAGATGACACATGATACTCACTCATCCTCACAGATAATTGTAGCTGCCATTATTTGTGTCATCATTGTTGTCATCATTGTTGTAATTGCTGTATTATGCTTCAAGCGTCACCGTAAGTACAGAAAACCTTTCAACTACAAAAAGCAAGAAAGTCCAAAGAAGAGGAACATTTTTAATAGACGGAGTAGTATGCATTGGGATCCGATGATTCCAGGTGTGTCATTTGCCAACGGAACAGAAGAAGCTGTAATAAAAAATGACGACTCCACAGCATTAGTGCCGGAAGAGGTTGTCAATCAGGCCACTTAAGATCTGAATACAATATCTGTGCTGTTCTGCCTACCGCCACTAGATTATAATATATTAAATTAGAGAGCTTTCGCTATCTCGTTCTGGAACCAGCCTCCGCGTGAATTGCAATTTTTTGTGTATGATGTTTCCCGTTTAGGCCTAGTTTAAATCTATCACATACTTGTAACCTAAGATTCAGCCGCTGGCTCCCTAGCAATGAAAAGGGAATCAGAAATTGAATTTATTTGCTACATTCTATGGCTTCTTATTGTATTGTCTATCAATGAGTATAATAATACCTTCAGAATATCATCATAGTTGAGAGTGCTGCAGAATCAGTCAAATTTGTGAACAGTATGGACTCCATACGGACACAAAAGAAAAAGAGGAAGACCTAACAAGAGATGGAGTGATCTTTTCCAGGAAGAGCTTGGTGCGAACTGGGCAAATCTGGCAAAGAACAGATCAGAATGGAGTTTGAGGAGGCCATCGGCCAGCAGTGGCCTGACAGGCTGATGATGATGATGATGACATTGTCCCAGGCTAGGTTACCATGGGCTAAGCATGTGCCATGTCCATAGCAACAGACTGCTGCCAACAATTCTTGGGGAATGTGAAAACAAGATAGCGAAAGCTTATTTTCTTAAACAAGTATGGTCATGTGGCTATTATTATGATTATCATCATACACACAAGCGTAACCTTTGATTAAACTTAACACTTGAGAGTGAATAATATCTACCAACATTTGTTACAGGAAATGTGCTGAATGCAGGACATGGACACAATTTATACCGAAGCTTATACTTTATTATTTATTTATTCAACAGTATTTCACGAAGGGGCTCTTACAGTAAAGCTGACTCAAAAAGGCCCTCATACAAAAGTAAACATAATTTAATTTTATTAATTATAATTTGGCAACTATTTTTAGTCTGTATTGTTACTTTACGTTGATATAAAAAACTGTGGTCAGTTTTTAGAAACAGTAATTTGTTTTTTTCTACTACCAAAGTAATGTTGATAGAGTGCAATAAGGACATTAATTAAAAGCTAAGCATTTTTTTTCCTTACTGTGTACCTAATTATTCAATCAGGGTTGACAACATGCTGTAAGGATATGGTATGTTTTTGCCTCTTTGGATTCTCTGCCATTTGTTTTACAAGTACAGTATTACCATTTAGTGTGTGCTGAATATTTTATGAAACCATGTACCATCTTAACCATTCATCAGTTTTGATTTGTGTTCCAATGGTGAATATATACAATGGTTTCCTATCACTCTTTGGAACTTACTGCTACCTGTAAGCATCACAAACCCCCTTCCCCCTTCCCCCAACATGTTATCCTATTTGAAATGGAAAAAGAAATTTGTACTAGAGAGACTGTTGTGTAAAATTTTAATCAATTTATATTTGTATTCTAAAGGTAAATGTAATAGCTTCTAATATATGTTAATGGACTGCCACCTTTTGGAACAAACTGCCAACTTCGATCTTTTCTCTCATATGGCTTCTGATTTGACAGTAAAATCTCATCATGAAATGTCAGGAATCTTGTAACCTACTCTTATAGTATTGGCATCCATCTTGTTCTGGGCAATACTCATTGTTAGAAAATTATTATTGTATTTTTTTTTTTTTAAACTTTTTTGTTTACAAAATCGCTTTAATTGGGTTAATTGTTCACTGTGCCTTTGGTAATGTATTTTGAATTGGCGCGTTATAAATTTTTGTATATTATATTATTATTATTATATTCATTATTTTATATTTTCTTATTTTAGATATCTGAATACTGATAACAGAGTAAATAATTTCACTGAAATTTGATTTATGTTTTATGAAATATCTAATTAGATTATCCCAGATAAAATTAGCAAATGTGATGATGAATATTTATTGTTACAATTATTGTAGTATTTTATTCATATTACCATACATTATATTTTTTTGTATTGTAAATCATTTGGTAATTTTGCCTTGATATAGTATATAAGTCTACATAGATTAATGAAATGTTTATCACAAAAGAATATTCACCATTATAAACAATTGAGTTATCTGTTAAGTTGGCTGATATTTTAAGAACTTTCCTGGTTAAAAAAATGAGTTGTTTTTATTCATACATCATTGAGAATTTATAGCTTTTTTGTCCTTTTAAACAGGCAATTCAATGTTTTAATTGTAGTTTTTTTTTTCTTCTTCAAAATTGTAATGTTGTAACTCATGTTTTCTTAAGTTTGATGTTTTTAAACATCAAGTGGGCAATGAAAATCAGCAGAAATATCAATAATTTATTTTTTTAAACAAAATTAAAATGCTTCCAATGAACAATGTTTGTGATATGTTAGTTAAATTGATTTTAAGAGGCGGCTTCCAGAGAACAATGTTTGTGATACATTAAATTGATTGGTTGTTAATTAATGTACCGTATCACACAATGCAATGCAAAGGTCGTATCAATGCAGGCAAGATTTCAAACAGGGTATAAATATGACACATTCAATGCAAATGATTGTATATGCTGATTATTAGAGTCTTCTTGTCCTTGGGATGGGGTAATTTAATCTAATTCTTGAGTTTCTCCCAGCTAATGTTCACGTATTAAGACAGTTGGGGATTGTCTCATGTGCATTTGAAAATGTAAACATTATAACCTTATATTTTATATTTATAGCATTGTGCTAATGGTAAACTGAAATACTGACTTAAAAATAACCCAAGGACAAAAAGAGAGTTGTAAAATTTAACGTTAAATTCATTAATTATATTGAAAAATTAATTGATGTTTTTTTAATCAAAATATGTAAATATTATATAATATATTCTTTTATTTCAAGGAATATGCTGTACATTGATTCATCTAAATAATTACACTTTTATGAATAAATAAGAGTTAGTTTAGTATGTTAGCTGTTGTAATAAGATTACACTATTTTACTACTGCATAATGATCAATAACACAATGTAATATTTTGTGTCACTTGGAAATATTACCTAACTTAACTCCAATTTTTCACTACTGTACAATCAGTTTATACACAGACTGGTTAGTATTGTATTAACGTAAAGGACAATTTTCAACACTTACTAACACCCAGTCCACGCAAATCTGTATGCTTAGTTACTTAGCAGTTCCATATGGCGTGTGTAGTTTTACTGCATTTACTTCTGAAGTCTTATCTTAGAAGATCTGAATGATACCAGTTGCTTCTTTAGAAGTCATGATAATACTTTACCTGAAAGGTTAAATTTTAGTAGATTTGTTGTGTAAGCATAAATTAAAACTATTTTAGGAAATTTTACAACATCAGCAATGCAAGTAATAATGTATATATTCTATTTTTTGTACAAAGGTTAATTTTTATTTATTATCTGACAGAGGCATATCTTGAGAATAGAGGATCATATAGAAGTATTTGAATCCTCATTAGAAATGCACAATTGTTTAAATATATATAAAAGCATGTGTTTGCTATAGAAAAAATAGCACTGTTGACGTATGTAACATAATCTTTAGCATCTTGAATCATGCAGCTGTTAAGAGATTGTTTTTACTGTATATAAAATTCGAAACTGCACATTTATTTGAAGTCATCCAGTATTACATTTGTAATTACTGTACTTTATATTATTAATTATGTTGTTGACTTAATATAGGACGCTATTAAGCTGACTAAAGAAAAGGTTATTTTTGTGTGTTTGATTTCTGCGTATGTGTGACTGTTCTTAATATTCGTGAATAGGGCCTATTTAATGAAAAGTGCAACATTGTTCACTATTCCCACGCACTGTGTCGTACGGCAATCGTATGGCCGTCGACGAATCAATTTCCGGTCTTGTGAGAGCTTGACGACACGGCGCCGTCTGCTGATTATCGATGGCCAGCAGTGTGAGCGAACGGTCGTTAAAAACGATCCGTTGCGCGACTGCCGTCGCGTAATCGCGTCGTCCGTCGACGGTCTGCGCATTGTGACAGGCTTTAAAATAATATGCTAGTACAGTTGTGCAGTTCCACTCGGATTACTGTGTATTTTGGGTCTCTATGAAGTGTCTCAGAATTGCCGAAAATTTAGAAAATATATCGTTCACTTTATTTTCAATATTATTGCCATAGCAATCTGCTCTTACAATCCTGTCGTTTCGGTCGATATGAACTGCCAGAAGTGGATTTGACTTATTTTAGCTCACTGTATATTCAGATATAGGCGCATTATGAAAATACCTTCTTTTCTTTCGAAACCGTGTAGATAGGCCTGTTGAAACAGAATACCATGGAAAGCATTGAAATGGAACCCACAAAAAGAGAAAAAGAAGCCGGCCAAAAATTGGGGAAGTTGAGAAAGAATTAAGTTAAATACAGCTGGAAGCAGTAGTCAACGGAAGTGCTTTCAATCTGCCATTGTTTCCTAGCTTTAATTTGACTAGCCTGCCTATTTTGTTTCCTAGAGCTACTTATTTATCAAAATATAAATAGCCTTGAATTCACAACTAATTTACACTGAATTATTTCATCAAACCGGAGTCAAAATGAGAATAATCCATCAAAGCTAATAACTGCTAATGATATCTTTCAAAAGGGACCTTGCGTTCCTGGTTTGGAAGCTTATAAATTGCAGCACGTCGGCTTCCATTATTTATCTTGATTCTTAAAGTGTGGTTCGCAACACTAAGTAGAGTCTTTGATGATTATCGGAGGGTCAAATTCACAGGTAATATACTTGAAAAGTCGTCAATATATCATTATTTTGAGGGAGTTCGAACATAATTGTTTCTGTGACCCCTCCCATCCCCAATAAAGTGCATAACAATGGTGTACGTACACATGCTACCTCATCACTTAGCGTATGCTTGTAAGGATACTCTCGTGAAAATGACGAAACCTTAACCTGTCTTTTCAATGGTGAAATAATCACAAAAATACTTTTATTCACTTTAGCATAGGCTAACTCTGTAAATCCGTTTTGTGAAGCATTTGACCGCCATTGTACGAAACATATTTTACCTTCAAAATGTCAATATAAATTGTGTTGGTGGATTTTATAGCGAATTCAACTAAGGACATTGTTTATCGTTCAATCATAGTTGTCAAAGCAGGCTTAAATATGAAATGGGAGGCTCTTAATAATGAGCACGATGTGCCATGTTTATAGGATTACCGTAAATATATACAACTTTAACAACTTAGCATGACGTTAAAAGTATTTTAACAAAACTCTTTGATGATTTGCTGTTGAAAAATAACCTTTCTTTTATATCAGTGTTTTACTGTGACATCCACTGAACCAGAATTTGTTATTATATGACTATTACAGGGAATTCTTCTACTTGCCTGTCATTAGATTATTCTATCGATCGTGATGTTATGAAAACCAGGTATCTAATTGCTGGTCCGTAAAAAGCGCATGCGCAACATGTATGAGACAAGTTATTGCGATTGGTAGTTGCTTAGCAGACTCCATCCACTGCGCATCTTCAGCTGCTTGTCCATCGACGCGTTCGTTTGCAAACTATAGGTATGTACAAACCAGAACTTTTCTATTTATTTTTAAAAATAAACTAAGATTTGTAAAACATTTTCATGAGCTAGAATTTGCAACTACAAGTATAGTGTCTATTCCTGAAGATGAACTAATAAAGTTCGAAATATAAAATCAATAATGGCTTGTATCACGACTTTTTTCGGAGTTTGTTTCATACTATCTAGTGTCTATGTACTGTCGGTCTATAAACATTATATTGAAATATGTATATGTACTCTATATATGCGGTATATATATTATATAGAAATGCATATAGGATATAAAGAGGAAAAATTGAAATACTGAAAAGAAATGGTTGCCTGGGAAACAGTAACTTGATCATGGATGAGAATCAACAACAATCAGCAACACAATCTTGGTATATATACTGTCTCTTATACACATCTAGATGTGTATAAGAGACAGATGTATATATATATGTATATATATATATATCCTTAGCCCTTAGTGCATCGCAACAATAATTTACACGAACCACTGCCTTTTTGTTCAGATAGTAACCTGGTTAACACATACAGTGCATGCAGTTAATTGCTTCTAGGTAACCATGTAGACTGCAACTACTACCTGTACAAATATTGTCTGGAATGGTAGATAATTGAGGTTGAAAATTGTCCCAGTCAACACAATAGAGGCCAGTGTCTCATAAACTGGCTCTTCAATTAGCAAACACGGGTTCGAATCTCGACGACAAAGTAACAATTATAGGAACTGTAACATGAGTAGACAATAGTGCAACAACAGTTAGTATCGCATTGCATGTACTAGTCAAACAATATCAATACAATTTCGATGTGTTACTAAGCGTTAGCTCGGTGGTTTAGTGGCTATGACACCAGGCTAGTTCTTTAGGTCGTGGGTTCGTTTCCCACATGAATCACTCGCAATTATCTTTTTCTGAAGTATTTGAAAACGTACTTAGTATTCAGTACGATAATATAAATGTAACCACCAATATTCGTAGGATTTGAACACTGTAGCCCTGAACTTTTAGATGTTCTACAAATTGAACTATGAAGACAAACTGATATACTTCCTCATATATTCCCATTATAGGAAACCATATTATTGTCAAAATAGTGTTAGTATGCAATAAACAGATTGAAGCCTAAGATCATATAATATCAAACTACGTATTATATGAGGTAGCCCATCCAGTGGGACAGGGTAATAAAAATGCTATTATAGTGGTTTACAATATAAGGCTGCATATAGACCTGTTCTTCAGTATGACTAATGTATAAGTGCACTTAATATTTATTTTTTTTATTCAGTAAATAACATTTTTTTTCTATTTCACATAATTAATATATTTTTGCATTAATTAAAATACGAAAGTAAAAAGATAAATATTGAGAGAAGTTGTCCATTAATGATTAGGCCTAATAGCCTTCCTTTATTTCTACACAATAGCGTCTCTGATTTACATCGATTTTACATAACGTTTATAGCCATTTGTATTTTAAATACAATGGACAGCAATTTATTAAGTATACTTTATATCCATCTAAAAATATTAATAAAAAAAAACTCTGTGTTTTTATTATTGATCTATAAATACTAGTAGTTAAATAATACATAATTATAAAGCGTATTGAACCTTGTATTAAGTCATATTGTGTGCGCATGCTCAATAAGACTTCCCGTCAATAATGAACAACGTATTTAATTATTGAAGGCAATGGAAGCTGGCTTTGACCAGAACACAAGTGCTACAACGGCGATTACATTCATCAATATTGTTCGGCAAATGTTTCAGAAAGCATACGGGTTGAAATGTGAGTCCTTGACTATAGTAATTTTACCATGAGTAACATAAATACAGAGGCCTAGATATATTAGGAAAAAAATGACTGTGCCAAGTAGAAAACGCGTTGATAGAATTCTTTGTAAGACTTAAGGACTAAGTTTAAACTTATTCCTCCATTGTAAGACGGACGAACCTCTGAGTTAGGATTCGGAAATATCTTTATTTATTTAATAATTTATTTTTCGTTCAGCTTTAGGCTCTAGGGCCAAGGGCATGCCAAACAGTGAACTTAATTATTATTAAAAAAAAGTCTCGAGTTAGGAAGCCTAGGAAGGGGAGTTGATTTAGACGTGAGAAAATACCCTTTACCATGAGAGGAATTGAACCCAGGACCCTGGGATTAGAAAGCAAGCATCTTAACCACCAGATTATTCAACTTCACTTAACAGTATACCATAAGTGTCTCTGACCCCACATTTTAATGATCTAAGACTGTTTAAATGTAACATCCTCGTGTATTCATCTAGGGTCAGTGGCGTATCTAGAGGAGGATCTAGATGTGTATAAGAGACAGTATGTACTCTATATATGCGGTATATATATTATATAGAAATGCATATAGGATATAAAGAGGAAAAATTGAAATACTGAAAAGAAATGGTTGCCTGCTAAACAGTAACTTGATCATGGATGAGAATCAACAACAATCAGCAACACAATCTTGGTATATATA
>NW_022693499.1:483760-499891 GCF_011630105.1 Anneissia japonica | reverse complement strand
ATATATATGTCCTTAAACCAAATTTCACTCATTCATTCGTTCGTTTGTTCCTTTGTTCGTTCATTCATTTATTTATTTATTCATTACTATTCGTACATTTATTTAATCATTGAGATATTATCTTAATTAATTAAACCAGTCATTCATTCATTCATTAGTATTTGGCATTTATTAATTTATTATATATGCTTTTGTTAATATAATTGAATCATTCTCATGTAATCATATAATCAATCAATCACTTATTCAATCAACCATTTAATCATTGAAGTATTTATTTGTGCATTTATTAAATTATTTAGTGATTCATTTTCTTGGTGAATAATTAGAACGCATTCATTTATTTATTTATACATTCCTCCATTCATTCATTTATTCATGCATGCATGTATCCATTCATTGATTTATTCAATCAACCAATCAATCAATTAAACATGACAATCGATCAATCAATCAATCATGTCAATCAATTTATCAATCTAATCAGTTAATCTGTCATAAATCATTCATTTAGTACAATTTGAGTATACTAAATTGCAGCGTGCGCACTTCTGTGCGATTGCAGCAGCCGCGAAGACCTGCTTTCGTGGTGTGACTGTGCATAATGAATTTTCATGCGGATAGTCTCTTGTCTCTTTTCTTTCTCTACTCTTGATTGGGATGTATCGCTCACTGACCGTTAAGTCTGTTTTCCACTTGCGAATTTATTCGCGCGAGTTGAAATCATCGGTTCATGCGCATGCGCATTCATATTTATATCGGAGTTTTCGCTTCAGCGCAATTGGTAGTTTTAGAACTGTTTCTACATTTTGCGAAGCTAATAAAGTGCACAACCAATCAGAGCTCAGGAACCGAACCGATTCAATTCGCGCGAATAAATTCGCCTAGTTTATTCGCGAGAATCGAAAATGTTTACCCATACGCATGCGCAATTAAGATTCTCGAGATGAAAATTAATCTGCGCATGTGTATAGGCGAAAATGTTTGATTCGCGCTAATGAATTCGTCTAGTGGCAAAAGGCCTTTAAGGCTATGTTCTCACACGGCATCTAACGTTTAGCAGGATCCGGATCCTAATAGCCGTTAGCTGCCGTGCGTCCATACGAGAAGATCGATCCGGATACCAAGAATATGATGATGGAATCACTGGCCAATAACAAACTGGAAATTGTAAACGCGTACGTGTGATCGGTTGATGATAGAAACGCGCACAACTTGCTAACCGATGGCGCTTGCTAACCGTTAGCGATATCCGGATACCGCTAACGGTTAAGCCTATTTTCCACTTGGCGAGTTTATTCGCGCGAATGGAAATCGGCGGATCATGCACATGCTCATTCACATTTCTATCGGAGTTTTTTGCTAGTGAAAAAATGCTTAACCAATCAGAGCTCAGGAAGCGAACCGACGCTTTGATTTGCGTGAATAAATTCGTCTAGTGGAAAAACAGCTTTAGAGCTAACCGATCAGGCGTTCTCACACACGTGCTAACGGTTGGCGCTAACGTTAGCTCCCGATTCGGATACTAGGTCTGTCGTGAGATCCAGGCTTAAGCCGGTTTTGCACTAGGCGAATTTATTTATTCGCGCGAATCAGAGCGTCGGTTCGCCTCCTCAGTTCTAAATTGGTTGCGCATTTTTTTTCGCTTCGCAAGCACTCCGATAGAAATGTGAATGCGCATGAGCATGAATTGACGCTTTCGAATAAATTCGCCTAGTGAAAAACCAGTTTAGGCCGGTCGTACGGCATTGGGTTGGCTATTCCACGTGTGACTGATAGAGCGCGCGCATATTCGTTGGTCGAATGTATTAAAATTGCACACCTGCCACCTGTGGACTGCCACTTAAAAATAATAATGCAAAAAATAAATAGTTTCATTTACTTAAAGGATTTAAGACGCCAGTGACGTCATTAAAGTCAATTATCAACATTCGTCAACCAATGACTATTTTTTCTTGCGTCGACCGAATTAATATGAATTCTCCAAAATTTAAAGGCATGTTTTTTTTAAATCCTGAAACTGTTCCCAACTTAAATTCCAGAAATAATTCATTATTCGATAAATAAATTTACGAAGACACAAGTAAGGTAAGTTGAAGATCCTGTAATTCGTTCATAGGCGCAGAATTCCATTTAGTGACCCAGAAAATTAGCAACAAAACAACTTACGTAAAATGTATAATTCAGTCTTCAAAATCATTTAGGATCGGTTCCCTTGATATTGGTGGTAAATGCAAGGATTATATTACTTGTATTGATATTAGGTTATCTGCTACAGCACCAATTTTAGTTTATGGGTTTCCATTTACAAGCCGTTGGACCTAGGCCACGGCAGAGTGATAGGGACTACAACGAGCCCATGGGGGCCAGGGAACCACTCACATCAAGACCCCAGGGCCCGATCAGGTGTAAAGATGCTATACGTTTGGAAGAAAATATCCAGTAGTTCCATTGTACTGAAATAGTAATGTTACTGTATATATTGTTTTAATTTATTTATCTTAAGCTAAGACACCCCACTGCACTGTCTCAATCTCATATGTATTTCATTGCTCAGGAGAATATAACATTTGTTTTGATCTGTTGTTAAAACACTGGCCAAAAGGCAGAACAGAAACATTCAAAGATACAATATGATACAAAAATATAATAATTCTGACCTATGCCCATACATTAACTAATCCAAAATCAGTTTTACTCTAAATTACTCTAAAAATTAAGCAGGGTTATAGAGAGACAATTATTTTGATAGCTTGAAGATGCTTTCTATAGCTATTCAGTGCTGGTTGCTAGAGGACGCTCGTGCTGAGTAAACAAAAATTATTCATTATTACCTGAAAACTGAAAATTCAATTTCAGATCTTAATCCTTCAATTTGTTACTACTTATTTACTACGTATTTTTATTGTCAAATTTATATGTCAGAAAATGCATTGGTAGTTAATGTTGTGTACCCTACGATAGGAAGTATGACTATATTGAATTTGATGATAATGTGTAAAATTATACTTGCTTCAAAGAATCCAGTATAGGTTAAATTCAGAACACTGTTATTAGATGATATTTTAGTCTGCGAAATGTCGCCTGCATGGAAATTGCATAAAATAATGGCTAACGATTACCTTGGCACATTTCAAATTAATATGGAAATTTTCGTAACACGCAAGGATAACAAAATCTTAACGTTGCTATATTGATTTATTCTGTTTTAGTCACGAATGATCGACAAGTCCCATTAAAGTGAAATACCCACTTGGGTACAAAGCTAACTATAGATTGAGGTGGCGTCTAATTCCAGGTTTTCTGAATTAAAATCTCTAAAACACCTGGATTAAGGTACGAAAGGGAAAACAATATGTATATTATATGAACGGATTAATGAATGGATAAGCCAATGAGTGGGTAGGTAAGATAGATGTATACATAGATAGATTAATGGATAGATACATGAATGTATGAATGAATGGATGGACACATGAATGTATGAATGAAGGACGGATACAAGCGAATTAATGGGTGGATGAGTAGTTAAATGAGTGGTTGAGTTTGGTGGTGGGAGGAAAATTCGAGTCTATGGTTTAATATGAATGACAGTGGCGTAACGAATAGGTCTGAGGCCCTGACTAAGGCTTCCTCATGGGAAGGCTATAGCCCAATAGGGTGGTACTAGACAAAACTCCGTCCGCTTGAGTGTTTTTGACGCTGCAATATCGAATTTGTATGTTTCTTTTTACACGTTCTGCTCCTAAAAAAGCCCCACTTCGCCGAAGAGTCGAGAAAAAAAATGATGTATATTCCGGCACCCGGGGTGGCTGATCCAGGAATTCGAAATAGAGGGGGAGGGGGGGAGGAGCAGTGAGGGACTTTCACAGAGAGACGGTCTGGACCACCTCAGCCCAAGCATGTTTGTATTAGCCACTGGGGCCCTAAGATCTTGGTTCCCTGGCTTTAGCCAGTATGAGGCGAGTGAGGTGTTACACCAATCGAATTGATATGGATGGTTGGGTAGATGAATACATATAAATGGATAGATGACGGATGGATGAGTAGCTAAGTAAGTGTATCGATCGATCGATTGATCGACTAACTGATTAATTAATTGATTAGTTGTTTGGTTGACTGAATGAGTGAGTGGCTGAATTACTTATCGATCAACCGACCGACTGACTGACTGGCAGACTGACTGACTGAAGAAACCCGTTATGAGCCATAAATTGTGTCAAGTTTGATCAATTTTGTCGCACATCTTTGTACAAGATATATAAGTATACATGTTCCTCAACCTATCTTTTCATATAAGGTTATTCAGAATGTGTCGTGACATTTTTCGGTAGCAATACTCTAATGCTTAACAGATAGTGATAATATACTCATATCATATCATTAATGTGTAGACGGGGCATCAACTCTAAGACCCCTGATGACCTTCAGCGATTATTATTATTATTTCGTTATGTTGATTGTCACAATATAGTCTGATGAAATGAGCCACATTTGCGCGATACGTATTGTGTGCTGATAGAATTATTTTTGTAATTAGAAAAACCACTTAATGCAATTGAATTTTATGGTGTGTTTGAACACGCTACATGCTAATTAAACTTACGAATTCATTGTAAAAGCGACGACAAAAATTATTGTGGTGCGGAGTAGGCGAATTATTATGAATAATTTAGTACTATTCTTCTATATCATCATTAATATCATTATCGTCATCATCATTATCATTTCGGTAGATCATTAACATCATCATTGTCGTTGGTATTATTATTATCAATAGGCCTATTAGCATTAATGTATTATGCCTATTTTATTGCATTCATCAAGTTACTTGGAGTTTGCATATCAAAGAAAAGACCTGAGTTTGAATCTCGGTTTGAGGGAAAACACAGGGAAACATGTAGGCAACCTTAAATAATAGGTAATTAGATGGACCTTGTAACAGTACAAGTCTGTTTTTGAAGTAATTAAAGAATATTCCAGATGATGACATAATTAATGTCGAAACATTGAATCCCGACACGATGACGTGCATTTCGATACTTGGATCGGAGTATGTATTATACTATCTTATCTGAGATTAATCAGTGGACCTTTTGATTTAAAGAATTGTATGGCAAATAGACAGTAAAGCCACCAATAAACTAAATCAATATAATGAGATAGTACGTAATCTAATTCGCAACATGGTCAAGCTTACATCCTCTCCATGTTATATCATCATACTGTCCTAAATCTTTTGATATATAAACCTATGTATAATAACGAAATTGTACCCATCTTGAAGGTATATATAGCCTATTTTGACAAATGGTATAACTTATATATGTATATATGAACCTGTTAGTGGCGGTTTTCATCATATATATATATATATATATATATATATATATATATATATATATATATAATCTTAGATATATTTGTGCCACCAACGTTCTTACCAAATTTAATGACATTGTGATACTGATACACGTCAATTTGCCAATCTTGAGAACAAATCAACTTCTGACCAATCATCTTCCAAATTCAGTTGACGTCAGCATTCTTATTTTAGTCATCGCGCTCTCGATGATCTCGTCGTTGATATTGCGAATTTCTCCATGATACTGAATACAGTAATCGATTTCTGTTTGTATTACAAGAGCATAGATGTATTTGATATAGATTGTTCCATAAATAAACAATTGTGTACAAATGTACACTGTGCATGAAAAACCCTCAAGGTAGACCTCGTTTATAGGCGACTAAAATCACAGATCGTAAACTGACCAAGTATTAACTGTGTTTTTGTATCAATCAATGATATTCTAAACAAATATTACAATTAAAAGGATCAACTATCCATAATGTATTTTTTACATAAGAGCATAGTCACATTATATCTGTCAATGTCCTTTCTACATATTATGTGTAGAGTTCAAACTTAGCACGTACTCACAGATTAGCGAGCACATGCTAAACGAATCAAAACTGTACACAGCCTGGGGAGCGAATGTTATTTTAGGTAATTGTAATGTACAGCATGTTCTGCCAATGTATTTGATACTGAATCTTTTGTTTGTGTTTAATTTCTTCCTTAATTGTATTTTCTTATTTCTATGGATGACAGTCTGAAATAAAAGTTGAAATGAACGAAATGAAATTATCATGCTCGGCGTAATTTATTCAGTCAGGAAAGTAGACTCATACAATAATGATGATAGTTACAAAGGTTAGGCAGGTATTATAGCATTCCCTTATGTTCTTTTTAAGAACTATCGAAACCTTAACCAAACAGCTTATGTCCCTACAGGTATATTCGTAAAGGCATATGCATTGATTATGCAAAAGACGTATGCCAAAGAGATTGAATGATTGAGCTTGTACTTCTATGACACACAATCAATACTGTACTTTTCCTGCTACACCTTAATAATTCTACGCTATAACTATGCACCTTCTTAGAAATTTCATGACTGTGCTTAAAAGTGGCGTTCACATGAAATGTAGAGCAAGTTGATTGGTGAGTTAACTGCTGTAAGTTTGAATGTGAAACATTCTATTTAACTGTATCGCGATAAATCCGCCAACTCGCTGTTGGATAGCAAACGGCGTCCACAGACTTGATGACCGATATATTGGTTGATCATACATGGTGTCATTGACCATAATCGTGTGTATCTTTGAATTTATCTTTGGTCAGTCTAAATAATTATTAATAATTATGTGTTTTTAAAAGAATACAGATAATTGGATCGTTTCACTGTTGAACCATGTTTCGTTTTAGCATCGGTGTGGTTTCAGTGTGGTAGTCAGTTTGATTGATTCCGCATAGTGGTTTAACTTGGTTTTGGGTGTTTCCCGGGGTTGGGTCCTATTTCTATGTGTCTATTGCTGATTTTTTTTTTTGTTGACTAATGATTATCTCAGTACGGTTATAATTCATAATTTTATTTCCTCACACGAGATGGTAGTTAACAAAGGGAGATATTGCCTGTACAAGTGTCAACTACCAAAGTTATGTACATTATTTGGAGGTTGCTGATTGGTTGAATGTTTTGTGTTTTGATGGTGGGACATGACCATATCCCATCATCATATAGGCCTACCCGATGATGTGCTATGCTCAAAAAACATGTTGTGTTTATAAATCTCACTAAGGCAGATTACAACCTATTTGACTGTGTTTTTTTCTTGTCACACTTCCTACGCAGCTACTTGATTCATATTAGATAGCCTATGCAGATAGGCCTATATGTATATAACACCATCGGAATAGCATTGCAGTACCCACTACTTAGGTGAACCATAGAGAAAATAGAACAGAACTGTTCTATTTTCTCTATGGGTGAACGAATTCATCACTAGCCACCAAGTGCAATCTCGGTGGTCGAGTGGTTAAGACACCAGTTAGCTAGTTATCTGGAGGTCGTGGGTTCGATTACCACTCGAATCACTTGCGAGATTTCTCTTGCAAGCATTTTGGGAACGTACTATAAACAGATTGTATTTTATGACTATAGGTTTGTTGGAAAAGAGATCATGTAATATCAGAGAATCAGTCATAACCTTTACCACTGGGAATATAAACATTATACTAACAACGCTTTGCCTGTCATTACATTTTATTAAAAAAGATTAATGAGTCATATAACAATATACCTATTACTTTAATTGATGTGATTATCTCACTCATTGTCAAGCGTAGGTAATTCCAATGATCAACAAACACGTTTATGTACAGGTATTGCATTCGAATACCAACGCGTGGCGCCCTGAATGCTTGCCATTCTCAAGATCAGTAAAACATATTTTCATGTTTTAATTCTTTGTTATTTATAATATCAATCATATCGAGCTAGTGCGTACAATGGCGATCTATATGGCAGGCATCTACAGGCTATTAATGTTCTGTTTAATGGTGTACTATGTACGTGCATATATTGAAGCATGTTTGTCGAATTTTGTCCGATGATTGGAAGAAAGCGTGCTCATTCCATATTTTATGATATGACAATAGTTTGATAAATAATGCAAGGCATAAATAATTCAATGTTAAAATTTGTCAGTCAGCAATTAGTGGCGAAATGTCAAATATCAGGTTACGGAATAATTCTGATTCACTTACCATATCAGACAAAAGATACTCTCTCCTTTCTAATCAATAGTTTCATTTAACGAATATTATTATTTTGAAATAAAATATCCGAACAAAATATGCATATACAAAGGTTATTGTCTCCCCTCCTCCCGTTCCTACATCTATTTTATTCGGGATGTATGTTTTTATATTACTAATCCCGTGTGTGATCAACGGGGCGTATCTGTTTGCATTTTATTAGTGATATAAGGTTACGACGGGGTTAGTGAAGGTGGTGAAGCATCGAATTAGCTCTATTTCAGTCCCATCGGCGTTTTGCATGGGACATGTTATTATAATATTCAATAATTTCTAACATAAGCCTATTTCTATCTTGTATCAAGCATTATCTGATATATGTGTTACTGTATTGATAATGATAGTAATATTAATAATAATAATAATATTATTATTATTATTTATTTATTTATTATTATTATTGTTATTATTGTTATTATTATTATTATTATTATCATCATCATACTTATCTGCATCATATTATTATTACTTGTTATTATTGTTATTATTATTATTATTATTATTATTATTATATTATTATTATTATTACTATTATTATTGTGTGCGTTATCGTTGTCGTTTCATTATCATCATCTCTATTCTAATCACCATCCGCATCCTCATCATCAACGTCATCCTCAACCTCCTCATCGCAGTTGCTACCTTCATGCTCATCTTATTATTATCAACATCACCATCATCATCAATATTATTTTTAGTCAGTAAAATATGTTTTTCTTTTTGAAAATAAACACTAGAACAGTGCCAATCTAGTGATGTAATGTATGAGATTTATAGGGCCTATGCAAATATAAGCTTATGATTGGTTCGGTACAGTAATCATGACAACGTGCTTGTCGCCAACTATCTCGCTATGTAACATGATTAATGAGGTATAGGCTACACTTTATCAATCGAGGCATCTAATATTATAGGTCTTATAAAACGCGCAGGTACCGGTACGTAGACTATAAAAAATGCACACGATTTACGTAAAACATTTGGACACGTACCTTCAACGCGCGCATACATACAGGTTTTGAACTTACGGCAGGCAAACTACCACCAAATACTGTAATAATATCACGATGGCACTTTGCCGCCCAAAAAGCAATTAATATAGGTTTCTTATTACATGATTATCGACGCGATATTTTGTACTCGTCTATTAAACACGGGAACATGAAACTGGGCTATAGCACGCCTCATTACCCGCACTTACTCAACCATTTGTGCGTCGAGTCGTTCTACCTGATGGATACATGTCTTCAAATTGTCAAAAGAATATAGTTGACATATTGCTACAAGAATTGATGATCTGGTTGTAATGTAGATGTAATTCTTATTTTTCGTTGTGTAGCAACTCATTGTTGAACTGACGCAGCATTATATGGGCATTCTGGTCAACTACTCGAGTTGCAGACGACATGCATATTAACGGTTTCATCTGTTTTGCACTCGTGTTCTATCCAAGGTAAGTTCAACTTTCAGATGTAGGCCTATATGCCAATGTATATAAAATATAGAATATGCTCAGTTTTGATGATCTAAGCAATCATTGATCTGAAATCGTAATATATACATTTTACCAACGTCTTCACAATTAGACCATCAACGTTATTTACCTTAGATGTATCTATTCCTAAACTTTCTGTTACTGATTCTACATAAATTTAAAATACCAGTTCCACATCAATGTGACATCATAATTAACTCCGAGCCCTCATTCATCCATCCGCCGATAGACATAAACTAAAACATCCTAAGCTTTTCTATCCGCCATGGGCTGTAATCCATCGCCTAACCTTGCGTGAATCGTAGGCCTATCATCACCCGACCCTGATCGTTAGAATGTAGGCTTTTATTGCCCGCATACTATAACATGTACAGTACGTGTGAATGCTTAAAGTATTATTCTTCAACATTTCAGATTAAAAGTGCATTGATAGAATTGTTTTATCATACTGTATGTACGATTCGTGAATGAGTCTTATTAATTATAACCGTATCCATGATAACCGTTATTTGCACATACAATTATCATGACAATTACCAAAGCATATTAATATCCTAATTCCATATCCTTCGAACTCATTGATTGCTTACTATACTATGAATATTTGTCGTAAGAATATGACAAGACGAGAGATATCATGGTCGGCTTCCGCGTACTGGCAACACAGGTGGTGTACTTAGTTTGCCATAACGTTAGAGTGGTTGGTGCTCCGAAAGGTGCCTGGTTTAATTTCCGCTCTAATCAGCATTTTATTGTAATTTGCCGGGCAGTATGTTTATTTTTATATATCAATATATATAGGCCTATATATATACATATATTTATACATGTATATATATATATATAGGCCTATGTGTGTGTGTGTGGGTGGGTGTGTGTGTATGTGGGTGTGTGTGGGGGTGCGTGTGTGTGTGTGTGTGTGTGTGGATCCACGTATATTTAATCGTATAAGTAAACAAATAGATACGGTAGGTCTTAATATGCAAAAACATTTGGATATGGTTTTTAAATGCCTGCAATTGTATTGACTAATAGGCATATTAGTAGATAATGCACGAATAATTATTACTAATCAAAATGTAGCAAAAAAAGAACCTGACGAAGATTTAAGACCCCACCAAATTCAACCTAAACCCGATTAGACACAATCCTGGCTTGTAGGGACGGGGATATGAGTGCGTATTTTGATCTCTATAAAACTTAGTGAAACGAACTACACTTAAGCATGGCACTCACAGCGGACGACGGTCGTCAGCCGACGCGATTCTATGAAGAACGCAACGCCACGACGCACGCGCAACTGATCGTTTTTAATGACGATCCGTTCAGACTGCTACCGACAATCAGCAGACGGCGTCGCGTCGTCTATCGCTCACAGGGAGGGGAGTTGGATTCGTCGTGCGACGGTCGTACGAAGCAGTGAGTGCCCGGTTTTACACTTGCACAGCACGTATCCGATCAATTGCAAACAAGCTAAACCAATGGATCGATCGATCGATCGATCGATTGATTGATTGATTGATTGACATTAACAGTGGCGGATCCAGGAATTCGAAATAGAGGGCCCAGAGAGAAGCTATCACAGACGGATGGTCTAGACTACTACCTCAGCCCCACAATATATGATTGTGGCACCTCTAGATGGCCTTAAATGATATCTCAGACTTAAATTTAAATATATTTTCTTCTTTTTTCTCCATTTTGTTATAAGATTGAAAAATCCAGGGGGCGGTTGGGCCCCTTGAATCCGCCACTGATTAATAAGTTCGGTTGAATTGTAGACCTATCAAAGGCAGCACATAAATCAATGAATAAAATTCAACGAGCATATACTGTGTTCGTCAACTCTAAAGTACGAGTTAGAGTAACGATAGCGTTGATCGTCAAACGCATTTATTCTTTGTAGACAACCAGCTGTTGGTTCAGTGAGTTTTTAGTTTCTTTAATTAACCTTTCTTTAACAACATACATAAACTTTAAACCATTGTGTTAATTTTGAAACATATACCGGCATATATAATACCACCACATTATTCTGGATACAAAATACAAATAAAAAATATAAATTGGAAGATATTAAAACATGTGTTTCCATAGATCCCAAAACGACATTTTATAGATGGTAACTACTGTTTGAATAATGTTGTATTTATAAAACACACACTTTCACCTATTCTTTCCCAAGCCGACCCATTCATTGTATGATGTTTTTGGTTTGATGTTATTAACATAACTTTAAACCACAGATATACCAATATGGCCTATATAAACTAGCATGTGCAGAAATATATGGAACATATATGTTTACTGTGCAACGAGTGTTATATGCTAATGCTATGAACACTATGTGATACTTGTTTGTTTATTTCACAGTTTTGCGTTACGAAGAAACAACAGAGAAACCGTAAGAGATGTGGAAAATACAAGTGTGGAACGCAACTTGAAGCAAGAAAACGAGACTATAGAGACATTCCAGCGTCTGATTAATGGTTATGATAAGCAAATTAGGCCATACTTTGGAAGTAAGTGTGTTATGTTGAGCATTTCATTCCACCATTGCGCACGCCGTTGTTTACAAAATATTATATCGGAATTTATCAATTTAGACTTAATGGAATAGTGTTTGACTGCACAGTAAATATGGATCAAATTGAATTACGATGGAAAAATCTAAAAGTGTTTGATTTATTTGATTGATGAGAGGCTGAATTTCCCACAATAAATTAATGAAATAAGTCAGTAGTCTGATATTACAAAGTATTTAACAATAATTGTATTAATAATAATAATAATAATAATAATAATAATAATGATAATGATAATGATAATGATAATGATAATAATAATAATAATGATAATGATAATGATAATATATATATAAACAACTTAACTAGTAAGGAAAAACAGGCAAGTGCATAAACTTTCAGGGGTCATCCATCCATCGCCAGTCGCGTTCCAGAACCTCTACCTAGGTGGCTCAAAAAAACGGAACAGGATTATTATATTTTTATTCAGTGATTCATCAGTGATTGATATTTGGTGGAATTGTTCTTCAGTCCTTCCTCCTTTATTATAAAATTACAAAAATTTATTGGTCGTGATGCCAATTTTTGGAAGTTTTGCTCGCTAGCGCTAAATTTGAAATACAGTACCCACATATGAATGGTTTGTCAGAACTGGTCATTTAAGCAATTATGCCATATTGGACCCGTGTTTTTAAAACATGTCAGTACTATTGGAATTAGATCTTGGATTCAGTGAGTGATTGCGACATATTAGTATACTCATATCAATTAACACTGTTAGACCTATGTGTGCTTTAGAAGTAATTTCATACTTGTCACCTGAACCAATCGATTCAGTACTTAATGAAAATTTGATAGTAGTCAGTCAGGAACACTCTTGTTATTAGAGTGACATTACAGAGTCTACGTCATCATAAGAATCGTGAGCATGCATTCATCCTTATTTTGCAAAAAAAAACAAACAAAAAAAAACAAAAAAACTGCTGTATGCCTATATATAGTCTTGATGTGCCTATATATGGTCATGATGTGATGTCATCATGACCATATTTAGGCATGTCACATGTTTTGTTTTTAGTCTTGTCAGAGATTTAAATCAGGCTCCGGAGGAAAAAATTCTTTTGATATGTTGTAGAACTGAATTTTCTAAGACACAACAAGCATATTTGACGAATAGCTTGGGAACGGTTAATGAAATACAGATATTTGAATACAGTATTTATAAACTGGAGAAAAAAGGGGGCGTAACCACCCCTTTTTTCACATTATTAAAGGTGAATATGCATGAATACATCAAAGTAATGTATTTTGTGTTACTCTTGTATAGTACTCTTCCCAAAATCGTCAAAATACAATTATCAATTTACATGACTACAGTCCTATTTCATAATCCGCATACTTTATCAGTTTTGCTTTTGATCAGATAGTGAAAGTTTAATGTGAAGATATATATTTAGCGAAATCCCATGGAATTCATACTAGTATCGGTAACATTATGTAGAAAAAATGATCCATTTAAATTCCGTTGGGATGAAAAAAACTGAGACACAATTGTTGGTAACCTCTATAAAACTAGGTTTTACACCCTATACTGTTTATGGAACTCATTCGTGTATTTTATTTGTATATTTAGCTGGTCAACCAACCAACGTGCTCGTAGATATATATGTGGCAAGCTTTGATAGTATACGAGAATCACACATGGTAAGCATTCGTGTTTTAATAAAATGTGTTTGTATGGCCTCATCTTAATTCATTCAATTAGTATCTCCCCTTCATATATTATTATACTCCATAATTTTTCTTTTCGTTATTATACTCAACTCTTTTATTTAATTATACCAATCGTCATTTATTCCATCAGTAAACCCATCCTCAATTACATTACTTTTCATCCATAGCATCATAACCTATGATATGTGTCTCCTGCTTATAATCGGTCGCCTTTACTAGGCCACAGGGACAAAGAATTCGAATTTGAGTAGAAGAAATTCTTCTTTTAAATACATGACATCACTTGTCTTGAAAAATTCTCGTGAAACCAGAAATCGGTCAAATACGGCACGCCCTTATTATGATAGGAACTCGTCTTTAGCGTTTTATACAAGTATCTTATCATATATCCTTTCTCTTTCATATAATTGGAAAATTTAATGAAGTATTTAGATAAGGCCATGAGCTTATGCTATTTAGTTGTTAGAGAGCATCTGAAGGGTAATTTGAAGTTCTTAGGTTAAAATTGTCGGTGGGAATATATTCATTAATCCAACCCTCAACGCCATCTGTACACAAACATCATGTTGATGACGGTATTCTTGATTGCTTTTCCAAAACTTTATGGTTGATTGGTACATACTGCACCGTGAACTGGAATTGGTACAGAAACGCACATGGGTTGGTATTGGAACAGGGCCACCAAGAGGGGAAACTGTAGTAAGGTGTCACACCCAAGGTGGATTAGGAAACGTTGTCTAGGGTGTTGTGACTATGTGTTTAGGTGATCTACAAAACGACAAGTTAACAAAGAAAGTTCAAAAATAAATTATCAACATTCACAACACATTTATTTGAGTAATAATAATAATAATAATAATAATAATTATAATAATATGAATGATAATTACTAAATGCGCATCAAATAAAAGTATCCAATCAAATTGGTACCAATTGTTAATTAAGCCTATTTAAATTATATATAATAATACAGTATATAGTATATATAGTATTCAAACAAAAGTTCAAAGCATTGCCTTAGTTTCCGTAAACTTGCCCACTTCACCACCTCTGCTTGTTTTCCTTTGAATATTTACTTTTACACATAATACCGTCAACTTCTACAGCACCTTCAAACATAAATCACAAACTACTGCATATATCATGCCCTCATCTTGGGCTAGCATCCTTTACGGGCTAACATCTTAAGCACATAAGCTCCACATCTCGGGTGGCAAAGGATCCTTTTAAATTTTGTTCTTGTATTTATAGTGCACACATTTCAGTGGTGCTCTCCATTACCTACCACACTTTCTTAAACCTTAGGTGATTCAGCTTGGCCATGTCTACTGCACCAAACCCTTTCAGCTCACCTTCTATCACCTCTCCTGTGCAACTGTCCACAGGATAATTCCTATTCTACCAATTTGATCATAATTTAACATAATTATGAGCACTTATCACCAGTTGACACTTGCTCTAGCTCATCATTATTCATACAACTTTTCTGCTGACTCATATGTTAGCTACTCCATGCATAATCATTAGTTCTTTTGTAATTGTAATTAATAGTACTGTAAATTACCTTACTCTTTCACAAACAATATCCATATAACTTTTCACTGTGACATAAGGGTTGATGTGGGCCCCACTTACGAGCGCGAAGCGCGAAAAAGATTGGAAAAAATTTATTTTTTCAGTGGGGGTGGGGCTGTAAATCTGGATGGGCCCATAGGGGGTGCATGCCATTATTGTGGACCCATGAAGGTAATTATTATTTTTCAAAAAAATATTGAGGAAAAATGCTACTTGCAATTTCTATGATCCCTCTGGTAAGCTTGGGCCCAGGGGATCTTTCCTCCTGCCCACTCGGTGGCACTGGAATGGGGTATCACAAAGGTGTGTATTGCTAGAGGGTTGCATATTGTGCACCTCACTGCCTGCTTAAAGAACAGTCTGTTAAACCAGTTGTACATTTAATTTTAGGATTACTCACTGACTCTTCACCTGCGGCAAAGATGGACTGATCCAAGGCTTCGGCATGAAGGTACATTCCTGCCACCAACGTCTCATATCATCGACGATATATGGCTACCTGATCTCATTTTTACTAATGCTAAAGAATCAAAATTTCATGACATCACGTTCCTAAATAAAGTGGTGAATATTAGTGAAACGGGAGAGGTTCTGTATATTACAAGGCAAGTATGTTTTCTCTCGTTGGTCAACGTATGCAC
>NW_022693499.1:462496-483692 GCF_011630105.1 Anneissia japonica | reverse complement strand
CGGCGGATACCTTTGCTTTGATGTTCAAATCTTATTTCATTACCTGCTCCTTTCGACATTACATTTGTATAGAAGTATACAGATACACATTATGTTGCATTATAATTATTACTTGCAGGTTGAGTCTTTTATTATCGTGTGCTATGGACTTTCATCATTTCCCACTGGATCAGCAAAAATGCGAGATGGAGATGGAGTCATGTAGGTCAAAGAACAAGACATTGCTTTTTCAATTAAACTTTATTTAATTATTAGCACTATATCTCATTGAGTTTCTATCGAAATGTGAATATAACCCGAGTGGTCCAATGATTAGTTAGGTACCGGTATGTGATGCATTCACGTAGGAATGCGTATTGATTCTCTATGTGTGTGCTGTGTTCACATACTCGCGTAATAAAATCGATTATGTTCGTAGTAGTTAAGTGTGATCACGTACTCCGGTATAATGATATTATTATTTTATTTCTTATTTAAGAGCTGTGTTGTGTTCACATACCGATTCTGTTCGTACGTTTCCGCCATTACAGTGTTCTGTGTTACAATGAACTTTTTCATTTTTGTATTCAACCACAATCTTGTTGTTATTCATACTCATATATCAATCAGAATGTGATTTCCAAAACTTGTAGCAGTAATTTCAAACTAACACATGTACAAGTAAAACAGGTCTATCACTGACAATATAACTTCGATAATGATTATTTTAGAAAGAACACGAATATTTATATAAAAACAAATAAATAGTTGAACAGACATTATCTCTGAAATAATGAACATAAGCTGATTAATGTTCTAGAAAAAATAGTTTAGTCAGAAGGTATTATTATGTTTTCAAACTAAATGCGAGAGAGTTCAAAAGTACATGAACTGAGATCACGTGTGCAGTATCATGTGCACAAATGCAATTTTTTAGCCATCAATTGTAATAACAAGTATTTCTCATCCAACGTCTGTTAAAACACGATGAACATTATGAGTGTATAAATCACGTGATTAATAGCAATTTCTCTCTCACTCTTCTAACAAGAAGTTGAGCAGGCCTAGCAAATACGTTCCATTCCATCATCTCAACAGAATGGTGAATGCAAACATTAAAAGAACGAATGAGCGATTGCTAATTAATTCTTTATCATAGTGTAATAATGATATAAAAATATAATAAGATAAAGGCCCATTCAAAATATGCGATATAATGATCCAAACAATATAACAGAAAAGCAAAGTTTATTTCATGCTACTTAATAGGCTCACACATTAGTATGTTCTGGATGAAATAAACATACAATTTTGAACTATTTTTTCCCCTTTTCCTTCGACACCCGCAAAAGATGACGACTTTACTGTATAATATGTATATTCCAATCAGGTTTAAAACATTGTATTTTTATGTTTAGTATTTTTTTTTTTGGATTTTTTTTAAAGCCGTGCATGAACTGGGTTGCATGCGACTGATCTTTTTAACGTCGACCCACAAAAGACTGCCATACATCGACAGTAGACACGGAGCGCGTCGTCAAGCGCTCACATACCGGCGATAAAGTAGTCTGCCGTGACCCATGAGTGTGTGTCTGACTTAACTATTATGAGCAAGATTATGAAATGTATCCCGGTCCATCTTCATTTTTTTAACAGTTAAGTACACCACGGATGAGCTTCAATACTATTGGGTACACGAAGAGCCTGCTGAATTCCATGGAAACCATATGAAGTTACCGCAATATGAAATATCTGGTATCCATATCGGAGAATGCAATAAAGTATTAAAGACAGGTAATGTGTTTCATTCAATTAGGACACTTTTTTAATCTATACATTTGCATCAAAATAAAGAGGGTAAAATTAAAATTTACAATGGTAGAATGTTGAACAACAAAAACAAACATTTAAAGGATAATCCAATAAAGCTAGAAATACATTTGTTATTATGCTTGGTTTCCATACTCTTCCTTAAGCCTGGTTTCATTAAAATCGCTACACTGTCCGCTACAGTGTTTTCAGTGCAATCGTTGTACTGCTGAAGGCTCCCATTCGACCGACCAATCAACGAAACCTGTCGGAAATAGCGTGTAGCGATTGTATGGAACCCAGCTTTAGTGTTTATGACATGTCTGTATAAAACAGTGGTAATTAATATTTCATTTATATATAACCAGTGTACTGTAGCATAATCATTAAGTCAATTAATGTGAGAAAGCAACTAACTTCAGCCGTTTAGCACATGGGATGACACGTTAAGACGTTGGTCCCGTGTATAGAAGACAATCCTCTCCTCAAGAGAGGAGTAGTGCCCAATTGATAACCAGAAGAACACCAATGGTAATAAGTCTTTCGGTTAAGGTCAGGCAGTGACGTAGCTAGAGGAGTCAAGGAGGGCATGTGCCCCCAGGCACCAGGTTTGGGGTGGGGGTGGGGGCGCTGAAATGGGAGAATGAGAGTAAAAAAAATAACCATCTTTTAGAAATCTTCCCCCTCGTTGGGGCTCGCCCCATCCCCCGTCGGGTAAATCCTGCAATTCATGCACAAACCAACAAACGAATTTGTGTTCTTTTGTGATTCAAAAGTTCTGGATCAAGCTTGAATTACAAACAAATTATAAAAACAAATAACGTAAATTTATTCTATGTGTAGAATTAAATCAAAGATGCCAATACTGAATTAAAATAATACTGAAATAATTCAATTAAAGAGAATTGATATAGCCATATGTTAGGCCTATTAGGCCGGTTCACTCTATCAAATATCAATCATCCAGTCCAATCGATTTCATTTAGGTTAATGATATCGTTTTAATGATGACGTCATCAATCGGCAATTTATCCTAGACACTAGTCTCTCGCTTGATGTTATTTCCATATAGCATTTTTGAAATAAGTAAAGGAATTCATCTTTTTTTGAAAGGGCACATGATTGATGTCTTTTTGTTGAACCATTAATGTACACGTTATCTGACTTGAAATGTTCGATTTACGATCGGTGACCGTTTCTTGTTGACAAAGATGGAACTACAACTTAATGGTGGTGAATACAAGCAAAAATAACCAATCTATCATAATTTTATGATTTAAATATAAGTTTGACTGCTGCATAATGCAAAATAAAGTCATCACTTAATCAGTGTTTTTGAATATTTTAGGGGTTGTTCAACATTATCAACATTTTCACAAGTGTACAAACAGTACGCTAGGGGGAGGCAGGGGTGACGCCAGGATTTGCCCGATGGGAGGGAGGTCCCCGACGGGGGGCGATGCCCCGACGAGGGGTCAGATTTCCCCGACGAAAGCAAAGTGGGCGTGGTCGAGCTTCGATTAAAAGGTTTCGAAAATTTGACAATTCAGGGGTTTCAAAGGCTTATTTAAACGATTTTAGAGTCTACTAATATGTAGAAAATACTTAATAGGCCTATTTTTTTTTCTCCCCGAAGAATTGTGCTTTTTCTCCCCGAAAGGGGGCCAGCTCTCCCCGACGGGGCCCTGGTCTACCCCGGCCCCCGCTGGCACACCCCTGGGGAGGGGTATACAAATGTGTACATTATTACACATCCATAAATATGTTGATTCAAAATAACATGTAAAATAATGGTAAAATTATAATGTAACCATGGACATAATATTTATTTTTAAGCAACCACATTGCTTTAGTTAACTTCACAAAAAAAGGAGAATGGTTTTGCGAAATAAACATTTCTTGTACACTTTCAGAGAAGAGGGAGAGCGTACCGAAAAAGAGTACTGTTTGTACACTTGTGAAAATGTCGATAATTGTGAACGACCCCTTAAAAACTACGCGTACAGTATAAACATTTTTTTTAACATTCATGCTTTTACATATTTTCACTTTATAGGTAAATATTCATGCATCGTGGTTGAATATCTTTTTAGTCGGAACATTGGATACTATCTACTACAGACATACATACCTAGCATTCTGCTGGTTGTAATGTCATGGGTCTCGTTCTGGATAGAAATAAAAAGCTCCCCAGCCCGTGTGGCATTGGGCGTGACGACAGTTCTTACGATGATAACTGCGACCAATGGTGTGCGAGAGGACTTACCGCATGTATCGTACGTCAAGGTATGGATAAGCTAGGCCTAATGAAAATTGTGTGATAGTGATGGTAGTTCATTCGTTCCTCTATTGAGCATCTAGATATGCCGAGTCAGTTGACTGTAACGCAAAGTAGCTTTAAGTGCACCCGGTACCCAATAATCGTTAAAATTGCGCGACTTTATCGAAAAACGCTGATGCCGCCTGAAATCTCAAAGGCCTACATCCTATCTAACTATAGTAGATGTCTTAAAATATAGGCTTACATTAATAAATATGTTTCGATTAGAATTTGTAATATGTTTGCTGCGAATACAAGTTACTGTAAAATTCATGGCCGACTGTTTAGACGATGTAGTTTATTATTGAAGCAAGTATCTGTTTTTTCTTTTCCTTCTTTTAGGCTATTGATATTTGGTTTGCCGCCTGTTTAATATTTGTCATTGGCGCTCTACTAGAATTTGCCATTGTGCATCATTTCTCTGTGACAAAAGTGAAAAATAAAAACCAATGGACCAACTCTCCTACAAAGGTATAAATTCGGAAATTTTATTAAACGTTGTTTACGTCTGAGCATGTTTTGTTTATCACTTCAGTAAAATCTTATTAATTCGTTCATGAGCAGAGGGGAGAGAGAGAGGGAGGGGGAGAGCTAGTGTTGGTAACGGCATTTGGTGTATACAATATATTTGTCGTAACCTATACGAATAGGTCTTGAGTTCGCATTTATTTAAGTAGCGGTTTTTGCAATTGGTCAATATAATAATATATAATATATCGTGTATGTTCTTTTACAGTATGCGACATCAGATAATGCTGATGTTGAAAGTTGCATTAAGCTAACTATAGTGGACAAATCTTTCGACAACGAAAATGCCGATGACGGCCGAAGAAGACACGATCGTAGGAAAAATTATCGCGACACAGCTCCGCCACGTTCTCCTCCTTACGATACACAAGCAAATCAGCACGGTCAAGTATCCATTCTCGGATCATGCTGCCATGGTGAAAAAAAGGATGATAGTTATCGTTTTGGTAAAAAGATTGACATGTTCTGTCGATTCGCCTTCCCTCTAGCCTTTTTTATATTTAATGTTGCATATTGGGGATATTATGTGAAAAGCAAAGAAGAACCTTCATTTGATATTTAACCACTCGAGATTCTCTGATTTTAGTATTCGATATAAACGCTCAGTAATAAACAATCTGGATTTGAACAATATTGTACATAACAATGTTATGTTACTTATCGCCCCAAGATGTGACCTCTACACGTGTAACTGTTGTAACATGCGAATATTAGTATAGGCCTAAATCTCTAAAAATCGTTGTTGTTCTACTGGTATATGTTAACAGGATACATGTGTTAGGCCTATGTTTACTACCTGTGTCTTTATCTACTTCATGAGATGTAATTAGAAAAAAAGAGTGTATTTATAATATGTACAGGGTATATGTATTTATCTGAATAAGAGTTAGAATGATGCAACGTTGTAAATTAAATTATGTATTGTTAAATCAATTTATATTGCGGGATTGTTATTTCCTACAGATCCCTAAAGAATAATTGTGAACTGAATAATGCATTTAATGATCACTAATTATTAGTGATCATATTTTATTTTATATACTATTCTAATAATAGTATGCTGGTCCATTGATAATTAAAAATAAAAGAATGACTATATAAATAAAGGCAGTGATTTAGAGAGTTGTACTAGACGCGAGCTGATATAAGTTTACGAGTAAATAGGCAAACATATTCCCCCGCATAGAAGTGCACGCCCCGTATAGAAGTGCACATGTTTGTTTATGACGATTTGTATGTAGGAAAGATACAGAGTTGCTGTTTTTTCATAATATCGTAAAAGCTCGAATAAGCGCCGCGGCTCTTATAAAATATATTTGAGGCTTCAGTGCGGCGCTTATTCCAGAGCAGCGCTTATTCCAGAGCGGCGCTTATAAAATCCCATGTTACCACCTATCTCACGTATTCCCGTAGTTCAGTATGCCTAACATAGGTCCTACGTCATTGTAAATAAACGTTTATAAAGAAATGCTTGTGTCTTCATTGTGTTATTTATTCATTTTAACACTGTATACCTTGTATTTAAAACCATGTTTTCTCAAAAAGTTTCATACACACAGGGCAATTACTCTCGATTAAGCGCCACGGCGCTTAGCGAAAAAAAATCAGGGCCGTGCTTATTCAAGCATTTACGGTACACTATACAATTTATTCTTTTATTTTAAAAGACCTAAAAATGGCCGTACTTATAATGAAGAAATGCAGAAATAAAATAGTCAATTATTTGAAATCTACACATTTTCCAGTTCATGATTGGCTGTAGTACAGCACGTCGATTAGTTAGTATGTGTATCGACTGTTGGTTGTAATAATGTAATAGAACATGTCATGTACTGCAATACGTTAGATATAAGACTATTACTAAAGAATGCATAAAGATAGAGTCCCTATTGTTCCCGTACGACGCTTTGGGTCACGTTGCCTTCAGATAATATTGTACTCACATTATAATAAAGTATCATAGTAAAACTTATTGTGACTATTCATAGAGTGTTATCTTGCCAGTAGGCCTAAATGTATAAACATCAATAGGGCCTATTCAATAGAACTAAAAGGGAACTGGAATTCTAAGCATGGTGGTCCATATCATTTTACGAGTCTTACCCCCAACAACAAAATTTCATGGTTACAAATTGATTATGCAATTATTTTGCAAAAAATGAGTTAATTAATGGCGTAGTAGGTTATCGACTTTGCTTATAACTCTGGTATAGGGAATTGAGGTGGGAACAAACCGATATAATTAAGGTGGTAGATTCATACCGAAGCGGAGCAAAACTCTTAAATCACTCGAACTACTGTGGAATGAAAGAGAGGTGACAACATAATTCACTGAAGAAAATGTACTGCACAACAATAGGCTTAAGGAGAAAAAAAGAATGAAATCCCCAATGCAAAAGAAACGATTTCTATTCACGAGCTTTTGCGCCCCAAACGGAGTGGTTCACTCAGTACAATAATATAAATAGATATTGTTATAAAAAATTAGGTCAGCTTCAGTATAGATATCAAAGAAAGATTAAAAAGAATTGAACAACAACTGATTAAAAGTCAAAATGCCATGAAACGCAGTTAACTCCGATGGAGCTTGCAAGACTCCTGCAGCTGATATCAGGATATAAAGTGAGAATTTTTGAAACTTGTTTAGCTAACCCGCCGCCCGCCAATAATAATGACTTTGATAAAAAAACATTTTCATTTTTTGGCCAATTAGCGCGCTCACCGCCACGAAAAAAAGTTTTTCTTTATCTGTATTACGGCCGCCGCTGCTGCCTTGAAATATTTCTTCCTAATTAGGCCTACATAAATTTAAAGCATTTAACACTGTTTACATTCACCAATAAAATTTTATTTTTATTTTCTCCTCCGTCTTGATGTTTTTTTGCAAAACTGTTTGCTAAATAAGAAAACAAAACTTTACTTAAGATTAAAAAAAAAAAAAAAAAAAGCTCGAAGCAAGGTAAAGGACAAATACTTTATGTAATTGAGAGAGGGCGCACTCTATTGAAAAGAAAAACGTATTGTATCAAAGCATACTCTTTGATCAAAGATAATAAATAGTTCTATGAGCGAGTATAATGATCGGTGATCGAAGATGTTGGTTTAGCTTTTGTTGGTAGGACACGTGTATTTAGTGTTTTAATATTTGCCTAGGGTCTAGTAGGGCTGCAGTACAGTGTTTGGTGTTATGTTGGCCCAAGGCCTTCTTTGCCTAGCACTGCAGAAGGATCAAAGTAAGTGTCTAGGCCAGGCAGGATAGGGCCTAGGCCAGGCAGGATAGGGCCTAGGCCAGGTTGGCTAGGCCTATGGCCTTGCATTTTGGTAGGCCTGTGGTTTATCTGGTTTAGGTTAGGGTAGGTGTAGCCACTAGGCCTAGTAGGCCCAGAAGGATGATTTTCGAACTTAGGCAAGAGTCCTGCTATTAGGGCCTATAAATTATGTTGATCTTCATTTTATTATAGTACTACAGTATATATTGCAAACATACAATTTATTGACACAGAGAGACAGTACACAGATTCAATGTGTGGTCTGCAGGATATGTTGGCATAGCAAACATTTCACTTCAGAAACCAATTCGGCCAAAAACCAACTCGGCCCCAGACAACACTTCGGCCTAAAACCAACTATTTTATTGTTATTCAAGACCGTTACTGTACAGCGGGTTAAAATAGTTGGGTGGTCCCTGTGTTGTTAAATGAATTGTTGACTTTTATTATCAGTTTTTGCAAGGTGCTACATTCATCGAAAAACATATTGGGTGTTGCCAATCTAAAATAACAGTTTACCAAAAAAATATTTACCAGAAATAACAGTAGGAGCACCTGTTTAATTCCAAAGTGTTAGATTTATTGAAAATTAAAAAAAAAAATAAAATAAAACCCTGCTGGGACCCCTACTGTTAAAACTTTTCCGTTGTGAATTGAAAAAAAAAACATTGTATGTAGTCAGTTTGAATTAAATGTACCTGAATAAATCCATATATTCTTGTATTTTGTTTTGCTTTATATTTATACAAATATACATTATTTTATAAAGGTATGTTAAGATTCATCTAAAAAATAATTAATGGGACTAGTAATAATTCGGATAATATAAAAAATAAGTAATAAGAATAGTAATAGGCCTAATGAAAATTAATATTAGGCCTATATATAATATTAATAATTAATAATAATAATAATACTAAAATAATAATAACAATATAATAATATAATAAATTTTATAAAATATATAATTCGGATAACATAAAAATAAATAATAAGAATAGTTATATTTAAAAAAAATATAAATAATAAATAATATTAATAATTATAATAATACTAAAATAATAATAATAATTGTTTTGGGTACATGTAATCGAGATCGCTATTCATCTGGGTAATTCCGTATCATTTGGGTAGTTGTCGTCTGGGCCGAGTTGGTTTTGGGCCGAAGTGTCGTCTGGGGCCAGAGTTGGTTTTGGTCTGAGTTTGGGCCGAATTGGTTTGGGCCGATCTGGTTTTGGGTCGATTTGGTTTTGGGCCGAAGTGACCTGCTACCAACCCTACAATACAATATTCTGTTGTATATTCAATTTTAAAGACCCCTTTCAATATTTACTTTGACCTATTAGAGATGCTGGCGGCACCCTACCCTCTGATAGGCAAAAGATCCTCAAGGTATAATAGGAGAAATGCTTGGGAATTCAGGATACTGGTTATCTTCTTCTTTTTTTTTTGTGCCAAAAATACAAAAGCTACATGGATTTAATTTACATATGTCATAGTTATATATATTAATTATTAGGAATTGACAAAAAAAAAAAAAATTATATGAAATCATTTTTTCTATTTTTATTCAACTTTTAAAATCATTTTCATCTGATCTCTTTGGATGTTGGCAAGTACGAGCATGCTAGGCCAAGAATGTGAAAGCACACAGTGCTACCGCATTTGCCTGTGGCCTGATGGACGCAACAGCAACATACAGTAGTACAGTAGTTCGGCCTATGAGTTAGAACGAAAGCAAAAAAGAATTTTCAGGATATATGCAATCTATTCGACTGTCTTAATATTACTTTTATGGAACTATGATGCTTACCAAACGTTGCTGTAATGATTTCTTGCTAAGTAATTATTTTAGGCATTCATAAAAAAAATGCAAAATGTTCATCAAAGTTAGCGTAGCATCACCAAGTAGCAACAGATAATTCATAGGCCCATTCGAGGCCCTTTTTACCAGCGCGGAGGCGGCCGCCACACTCTTTCACTTTCTTGGCCTAGGGCACTTGCAATTGGCACCCGGGACAGATTTTTGAATATTTAAAAACTGAGGAAAATGTGGAAATAAGTGTGGTTACTCCCCTTTTCCCCAAGTTTTTAATTCAAAAATCTGTACAGAATCTCATTAACTGCTACTGTACTGTGAGTTTTTCGTCAAATATGCTTTGTGTCTCAGAATTTAAACCAATTGTACAACATCAACATTTTGTTTTGCTCCAGAGCCTGCTTTAGGCATTCATGACTAAACCTACAAAAAGCTGGATTAATGAACGTTTATGATAATTTCTTATTATATTTCAATTTTTTCTCTGAATTCAGAACATGACTGAGGAATTAAAGAAAATACTTTTGCAGCGTATATCCGAGGATCGCTTGGCGTGCGACGTGATTTGGAGTCTCTTTTCTGCAGCATTGTTTAGCTATCGCCATGACACTGTGCTCAGGCCATTTCCATCTGATTTCATAGACACTGATAGAGAAAAAGATTTCACAAACCTAGTGAGTTTTAAAAACTGTTTATAATATTTCTTTAGATTTGTTTGAAGTGCAGTATTACTGGTAATTATTTAAAGGAAATGAGGAATATAGCATAGTGAAAAATAAGTTCTAGGTAAAGTATAACTTGGAAATGGCTATCTCAGTGAAGTTTGTATCTTATCTTCTATTATATCTTGCATAACATTTTAGAACTCTCTGTAAATGTATTGTTTTATTGTACAGCCTATATAGCTACAGTATGTTTCTTGTGTTTTCGTCACAAATCAAATATTGATTGGTGAACGTTTGACTTGCGATATCAAATACAGTAAATAAATAATAATATAATGCATCAACTTGTTTGACATCTGTACTGGGATGTGGAAACCAGGACCCACACACCATCAATTTTATCATTTAATACCATATTTATTCAAATAAATGCCCGGCTTTGAATAACGCCCCCTCGAATAAATACCTCCCAAGAATAAATTTCCCCTCAAAAACCCTTCTCAACAGTGAACAGCCTAGGGTGTTTATTTATACAGTAATTAACATTGTCATCAATTAAAACTTTTTTTTTAAAAGTTCATCATTACACACCATCAACTTTGTCGTTAATTTCTATTAGCAATAGGTGTACAATATGTTCTGACAGACCTATTGGTTTTTTTAAGTGACTGATCATCTCCATAAAGAATTAAATAGGAAATGACCAAAAATAATTACAAAAATATAGTAATTTGATTTATCAATTTAAATTTAATTCAAGGCTTATTGACACTATTGCAATTGTAGAAAAAAAGCTGAATTAAATACAATTTAATTATTTACATTAAAATTGTACAAAAGCAATGGTTTAAAAATTTATCCTTTCGATATAGATTTTCACACAAATATTTGTGATAATATTACTCCCATTCATTCATAAATGATATGCAAAACCTTGAATATTTTTCCACTCCCAAGAGAATTTCTCTAGTCGTATTAAAGTGCAAATCAACATACAATTATATTCACATCATAACATAAATCCAATGTTATTCTTGTGTAATATGCATGCAGTAAGTACTAATCAAGGACATAGCAACAAATTGGACCTTTTCAAGGTAATTGACTGCATAATTATGATATGTTTTCCACACAATGCAACAAATATTTCAGTAAAATTAGACAAATATCTGTTAACCTTGCATTGTATTTTATACAGAAAAATGATGTGTTTTTTTTAATTAGTTTATTAGTCTGTTTAGGCTAGCCTATATAGTACTTGAAAGGTAAAATCGATATTTGAATGGCTTACTTTGTATATATTTAATTAAGTTATATTATTTAAGTTATATATTATTAATGTTATTATTAGCATCAAATTGAAAATGAGAATGACATAAAATAATCCTTGACTTTACTCTGGTGCATGAAATAATAATTTGGCTGATAATCAATTTATGATTTTGTAAAATTGGACTGAAAATCGTATATTTAAAAAAATGTTTGTATTATTTGAAGTTGATAACTTTATAATGGTTTTAATTTATCATTTTTTTGGAGGGTTTTTTCACAAGGTAACAAACCTTATAATTTTTTTTAATGTATTTTTAAAAAATTCTTTTTTAGGAAGCAGTTGCTAAAGAAATACCAAATCTGAAATTGGTATTAGATGCAATAAAATCAAATCAAATTGCTGAGCAGGCTTGGCAGCTGTTGACATGGGTGATAGACACAAAAACATTTAGGCTCAAAACACAAGACCAAGAACAGGTACCTAATACTTTTTATAAAACTATTTTTTAATGAATAAACTATAAAATAAACCTGATATTATAATGATGGTGTATTCTCTGTTCATATTATGTAAATAAATGGACAACAGAATGATTTAGTCAATGTCACCAGAAAGAGCCGGAAGAATAATAATACACCTTGTTGTTCCTGGAGTGTATGTCCCACCTCCACCATTTCAACACAACTTTAGGTTGAGTGTGTGGAAGGGTGGACATACCAATGTAAAGTATTGACAGTTTCAAGAACTTTGGTGTGATAGCAAATCTGCAATGTTTGTATGAGTCAAAATTAATGAAAAAAATGACATTGTTTTTTTCCATTCATATATACTGTCTAACTAATTGACAAAATATATTTGCTTTTTTTTTTATCTTAACTACAGTTCCAAAATATTTTAGAATTAACTGGTGCAGCCAGCTATGAGGTGAAACCTGATCATGTGTTTGAGGTGGAATACTGCGCAGCCAATGAGGACAAATTCAATAGGCTGCGGCAGTCCAGAGACCTACTGTATGCCTACCACGGAAGTCGTCTTGAGAACTTCTACTCTATTTTACACAATGGTCTTCACTCGCATATGAATAAGGTACAGTTTATGTTAATTTTTTAATCCCATATTCATATCCTGAGCTCATCATTCTTCCATTGGCTGTGATAATAATAATAATAATAATAATAATAATAATAATAATAATAATAATGCTCAAGGCGCAGTGTCAAAAAAACAGGTAGAGAACAAACAGGAATCACAAAGAACAAATTGTAAACATGTTAATTTTTTTTTTATTATCAAAATTACTTACCTTCCCTTTACCTTTCTGTTGTGTTGATGTGTTGTGTTGTGTGATGTGTTTGTGTGTGTGTTTGTTGTGATGGAGCAAATAAACTTTTGTAGGTCTAAATGGAACTTTGACCTCTATTTGAAGATAATGGTATATCAGGCTTAGATATTGCTTGTTCACGCACACACATGCACGCACACACCCCTGCACACACACACACACCCACAAATAAAACTTAACTATTGCAGGGGTCCCAAGTTGGGAGAAATCACTTCTGGGAGATCTCGAAAAAATTGAGCTTTTGTAACACATCTAATTTTATTTTGGTGTGTGGTGATATCCATTGGCACCAGGGGTTTAGCCAGAAAAACGAAATAGGCTGTCTAAAATGGAAGCCAGTGGGAATGGCACTGAGCTGATGTGCGGGCCACGCCCATCTTTGTGAATCCCCACCAAATATTGGTACGAAAACAACGTACATTCAATGGCTAAATGTTGTTTTTATCAAACATAAATATGATTTAGCTTTAGTTTAATGTAAAATTCGATAGATTTGAAGAATATAAAAAATTTGCTAAAGGTAGACCAGGCCCAATTAGCCTAGGCCGAGCTGATTAGGCCAATCCGTCACGGTAAAAGTGGCTGTCCTAAATAATTGTAGGCTGTCCAAAAGACGTCCGGACGGCTAGCTGGCGAAGCCTATGATTGACACTGACTTCCGTGAGACAATAGATTATAAAGTAGTGAAAATTTGCAGATATTATGAACTTGCGGAAGAAGGGTTATTTTCCATGAGAGTCTTGTTTGTTTTGCGGGAGTGCAGGAGTCAGTCTGACTCCTGTTTTCCGGGAGACTCCCGCAAATTCTGGGAGACTTGGGACCCCTGGATAATGCATGTTTACACATCCCACCCCATTGATCGTCTTTACGAAAATTACGAAAATGGTTGATGGAAAGAATAGATTGCTTGGTGTTTTCTTTATTGTTCATTTTCTTGTTCATTTTAATTCTTTCTAGACCTCTTTATTTGGAGAAGGGACTTACTTATCAAGTGACTTAAGCATATCATTGCCATACAGTCCAACTTGTAAAGGATGGCAGAGAAGTCTACTTGGAGAGAGCTTAAGCTGTGTAGCAGTCTGTGAGATGATTGACCATCCAGATGTCAAATGTCAAACTAAAGGTCAGTGTAGAGGGCTTGGAAAACCAAGCATCCTGATTGAGAGGGATGTGATACAGCAAACTAAAATGTATTAGGGACTCGCATTAAGATATATTAATATTGAATTACAGTAAATAAATATAATAAATATAATTTAGTTATTATTTTACAAAATGTAAAATATTCACATTGTGGTATTCCTTGCTCTTTTTCACAGACTCAAAATCAGGGTCAAAGGGCAGAACATATGCAGCTAATAGCATAGGTGGTGAGGTTCCACAGAAATACTACGTCGTACAGAATAACGAAGTTATACGAGTCAAGTATCTACTTATTTTTGGCGGCAAGAAAGATGGTCTCAAAGTAAGGTGAGATTGTAGTCATAACTGTCTCTTTATTACATTCTGTATTCAATTAGAAAATGCTCTAATATATATTCATTGATGTTGAGAATGCAAATGTCTCAGTGATGTTGGAGCTCTGTGTTATACATTGCTTTTTGTTTGTTTGTTTTTCATAAGTTATACTAGTCATTCCTTAAATCACAGCTTAAATGAACAATGTTTGTGTTCCCACATCGATACACTTATCTCAAAAACAATAACTATTTTTATTCTAGATAGAATTTGTTAGCACAATAGCACAACAGTATGTATAATGCTAATACTGTATGCTCATTATGCAATGGTAAGACTTTCCTGAAGATGAAAGGAAGATATTTAAAATATTAAATCACAATGATTTGTATCACTTTTCGGAATACTAATTTACTTTTTAAGAAAGTGCAGTCAATCGTGTATTTATATACGGTACCTGTTGGTGTTTTGTTTTTGAAGTAGTGCAATCAACCAAGCAATTCCTTTGTGTCATATGCTCTTTATTTATGCATTGAACCATGTTGTTTGTTTGGCAGTCTCATGCACATTCTTTCTCATGTCTGGGCAATGGAGCCATATTTGGATTTCGTTAGCTCGATGACTTGGCTAAAACATTTTGTCCTTTTTTCTATTAGATCGGTGGACAGAAGACCAAGATGGGCAATGTGGATACGAAAGAATTCTTTCTTATTAGCGATAATTTTTTATACTCTGGTACTATTATTTATAGGTTTGTACAACTCTAAGAATGCTAGAAAGTTCTTAAGAAAGTATTTATTATGAATCTGATAAATTTTTATTTTGAAAAATATGTCTTCCTTATGCATGGCCTACATTATTAGCTACTGTATTGCTATCCATAGATATTGACTCACAAGCAGTTCACAAGATTAATTAGAGTGAGCCTTTTTCATTCTGCTTCATTTTATAAAAAAATATATAAACATCCTCAGCTCTCCATTATCTTATTGGCTGATGTAATCCACAAACTGTATATACATCCTCACTAACCTTATTAAAATGTGAAGTTCATATCCCAAGCTAGCCATTCAGTGATTGGCTGATGTTATGCACAACCTGATTTATATCTACTTGCCCTTGCTGATATTAATAAAATGCATTGTAACAGGCATTGTAATCTTCCTCAGCAGCCATTTTTCTGATTGGCTGATGCAGTACAAATACTTGCTGACATATTGGAATGTACTGTATACATCTACAGCTCAACATTTTGCAAGTGGCTGTGGTAAGACATGTTGTTAACTTACAAGTCACAGTTCCTAGCCGTACGTAGAGTAACTAAACAATCAAATGTACCGGTAGTGAATATATATACCATATTACTGCGAATACACGCCCGGCTTTGAATACGCACACCCCTCGAATATTGTCCCCTCTAGAGCCTCATTTGGATTAACCACCTCCCTTGAATAAACACCCAGGGGCCAGAGTATATATGTATCTATTTTACTGCCAAAATTTGTAATTAGTCAGGGCAGAACATTATATACGAAGTTCATTGTAGACATGCTTTAATATTTTTTAACTGATAATGGAAACTTTAAATTAATGAAAATGTCCAATGTATAAAGTTTCCGATAAGTCATAGAGAATAGTTTATTGCTAGGAATTCCATGGACATTTAAAGAACAAATAATTGTACTGTATATACAGTATGTGGTTACATATATTATATTATTATAATTCAGTCACTAAGTGTTTTTTTTCATTGTTCTAATCCAGAAGCGACTGATTGCTTATGGTGATGTGATGCTCACTTCCGCCCACCCAGTCATCCCCTATTAGAATCCTTTGTTCCCCCCCCCCCCCCCTCAATTTTAATATTCCTAGATACGCCACTGATTTACTTTAACTGCATGTCACAGATTGGCAAGGTGTGACCCACCGTGAACATAAATCACTTAAAGTTAAAAACATGCCTACCATCTTGTTACAGCCTGATGCCAATCATCTTTTTCAAAATTAATATTACAACAGATTATAAAGTGTTACAAAAGGGTTAATGAAGTTTTTTACAAGCACTCTGCTCAGATTTTTACCTTAAGATGTTTGTGTTTGCATGCATTACTCATATCAGTAACATGAAAAGTACACATCGGCCCTCCAACCAATTTTTATGCCCACCCAGTGACGTAGCCAGAATATTTCTGTGGGGGGGGGGCAGTGTGGACCTGTGATATTATGTGGGGGGTACAAGTATTGTGATTAGGGAAGAACCTTACGATATAAATGGTTATCTTACAGTATGTGACCTCAGCCCGTTTGCTCTCAAATAATAATGTATAAATCAAGTGAAATTTCAATAGTAAGTAAATTCCAGTAAATGGCTCATCATTTTAAAGCTTAAAATGTGGAGAATAAGAATTTATTAAACAGTCAATTTTCATTTGTTTGGCCACTGATGCTGTTTTTGTTATGGCTTTCACAAATAATTTTAAATTTACATCTGATAATTTATTTACCTGATGCCCTGTTGTTTTACTGAAATTCATGAATGTGCCACTGAGCAGAATATTATTCCGGATATCTGCTGCAATATAAATATTAGTGATTGAACACTGATATAGATATCATGTACAAACACTACTATCACACACCACTATTGTTCCATAAAACAGGTTTGCTTGTTTATGCGATTGAATATGTTTGAATGACAGAATATACCTGTAGCTGTATAGTTCTTTAGTTTAGCTTTTGCCACAAATGTTATGATTGGTATTCTGATAGAAATGTGCATTAGTACTCAAAATTGTAAAACAACCAAAAATAAATCTATTTTCGTGTTCATATTCAAAAATGCTTAAATATTTCAGCGCAAGCATTTATTTTATTCAATTGATCACATTTCACATAAAAACAACTAACATTGCACTGCAATACATATTTTAGTCAATAATAGCTTTGTTATTGTAGCATACCGTAAAACCTTAAATTAAAGCCCAATGGGCATGATCTCGTCACGAAGCCTATCTCGAATTGAAGGCCCCTCTTTAGTTTGCAAAATTAGCCTAAAAAAACAACCCATGGGCTTCTTTTTAAGATAGCGTAGGCTTCTTTTTGAGATAGTACAGTACAGTACATACACTGTACATGAATTTCAAACATGCTTGGTTTATACAGTACAGTAGTTTAGGTGATTTAATACCGGTTAATACACTCAATGATACAGATTAATGTTACAGTGGCCCTATTTAATGTCTTATAGTACTAATCCAAATATTTACAGCATTCATTTTTGAAAAGAAGCCCCCCCCCCACTCTTTACTTTGCAAAAGTAGCCTTGAAAAGAAGCCCACGGCTTCAATTCAAGGTTTTACGGTATGTTATCAATATTACAAGGTGTCTTGGCCTAGACAAAACTGTGCTTCAGCCACCCACAATTAGTAGAACAAAAAAAAAGCTGGGCTTCGTCCGTGGACACTGCCAAAAATTGTCAGCATTCAATTGAACATCTTATCCCCTACCAAAATTTTGAGCCACCAATAACAGTATGAATAGACAGCAAATTGAATACACCAGTATGAATGGACAGCAAATTGAATACACCAGTATGAATAGACAGCAAATTGGCTTCAGTATATTAGACAGCTTTTCATTTAGTATAAAAAAAACATGAAAGTTTGAAACATTTAGTCCTCAGATATCATTGAACAACTCCATTGTTCTCGCCCTTCCAACGTTCAATAAGTTCCACCTTGCAGCCTAGATCTCGCAAGGCTGCTTTTGCTTCATCTGGGCACTGCTTGCTGGCCTGCTGAATCAACTCTTCTGCACCTAGCTGTAGTATAGGTTCACAGTATTCTTTTGTCCGTGCTGTTAAATTGCGAATTGCCATGCATGCATTTGTCTGCGAAACAAATTATCAGATATAAATCTAGGATTATTTGCAAAATCCATGATTATTAATAACAAATTGATAACAGATAAAGCCGGTTTCACACTAGGTCGAATTTATTTGCTTGAATCAAAAGCGTAGGTTTGCTTCCTGAGCACTGATTGGTTGTGCATTTTTTCGGTTCGCACTACTGATTTCGCTGAGATGTGAATGCGCATGAGCTGACGCTTTTGATTCGCACAAATAAATTTGCTTAGTGTAAAACTGGCTTAGAATGACTTACTGTCTCTATCCACACTAGTACGTTGTCACAAGTTGTATTGACAAATACCAGTGGTTTGCCAATATATGGACATTATATCAGACCAAATAATAATGAAAACAGCAACAACATTAATGAAAATATTAAAGATGATTACAGTTGTTATAGCTTAAGTTTACAGTACTAACCTGTACTGAACGATTATTAGGATGCACTGTCATTGCTTTGAGGATAACAGTAGGTCCATCACTTTCCATCACCACCTTGCAGTGACCCGTGTTCCTGAGAACAACAGCACTTAATGCTGCACACCCCAGTGCACACACCTCAAAAAAAGAAAATAATTAAAGCTTGCTTTCACAAATCATACAGTACCAATGGAATATGCCCGTCAAAGTTTGTCAATTTCACAGAGAGCTCAAAAGCCTTACAAAAAGCCTCACTCCCAAAAATAATACAAACAGATATGGGAATAGTGCATTCCCATTTCTCACTCGTCGTTTCAATAATCAACAAAATAATTAAGATATTAAACGTCCAACACCGTTCTATTTTAATGAATTAATCTTAAAATACTTGAATACGGTACTATTTCGAATTGTATATTGTAAGTTTGTATTTGAGTCTTTTTAATTTACAGTAATTGTATATTTTTATATTGTAATTGAGTTTTCTGAATTTATATTGAAATTTTAAGTTTTGTTTTTATGGTAATTTAGCAAATTTATATTTTTATAGGTTATATTTTTCTACTTGTATTCAGCAGGCTTGCTACAATTTGGTATGTTTTGTAATAAATAATAATAATTACAATAATAAACATAATAGACACTAATATGGGACTCGGACCAAAGTGGTCTTTACTTGGAGGGTCTAAACAGTGGCGTATCTAGAAGTCTTGAAATGGGGATGCTGATGGGGGTGTGAAGGTGAAGTGGGGGGGGGGCACGATTATCAGTTGAGGGAGCGCTAATTTGCAAAATAAGGTGATTTTTACCTACTTGACCATGATTTTGGGGGGACCCCGCACACTGCCTAGATATGCCACTGGGTCTAAAATCAGAGTGGTCTTTCTTTAGAGGGAGACCTGTACTAGGGTTTGGAACATACTGTACCTGCGCTTGTTTGATGTGTTTATTCATTGCATTTAAAATGAAGCCTATGCCACCCGAGTTGACAATTGCAATTTTGACGTCATCGTTACCAGCAATTGCTTTCAATACTGCAAAAACTTGCTTCACTATTGCCTGGAAAACACAATGTGCTTGAATGAATATAACAAACAAAAAAAATACTGCTGAAAATATTGACATTTCCTGAAGTGCATTTAGTATAATTTAAACCATCTACAACTTGATGTACAGTAAACAAACTATTTACAGTGTAAGAGGTTTTTCATTTTTACCACTAACCTGAGACTCCAAATTTTCAGCCAAGATCTTAAGAACAGACTGGAGGCCACCAAGGTCGACCACATGTTGACAAAACTCGTTCCTGACGGCAAGTTTGCTGAGCATTGAGCAAAGCTCATACAAAGTTGAGTTGTCTTGACATGATGGCTCTTAAATCAAATTTCCAAATTATAATTTATTAAAATGTGATTTACTTTCAGAAACTATGTGACATTTAACATTGTTTAACATTACTGTATTGGATTCCAACACTGATAAATAATAATAATGTTAATTATATTAATTTGCTTTGAGCAATAAGGGAATTGGCCGTTTCAGAGGTGTATTTCACCTGTTAGCCTTTCCCTTTTTCAGTTTAAATTTAAGATAATACACATTACCTGCATCCAATGACAGCAAGAGGTGGCCTATACAGTACTGTATGTATAGTAAATAAACAATTTACATACTGTATTTGTTATGTTAATCCAATACCTGAAAAATAAACTTCAAACAGAATTTGACTTACTTTTTAATGCATCCAATATGACTTCAATGGCCCCTAGTTCCACCATCAACTTGGCATGTTCATGAGCCTTGCCAAATGGTGCTCTGATGTCATCATCAAGGGTCAGTGTTGCCAGCGATTTGCAGGCTTCTGCAACTACCTGACTGCCAACCTGCTGGTCCCTTAACACAGATAACAACTTCTCTACCAATCCGTTTGCAACATATTTCTGCCGGTTCATCTCATGCATAACACATGTTATTCTTATAACCTTAATTATTACATAGGTAACATCTGTACTTGAATTTTCCAAATGACTTATCATGAACACTATTCCTTTCAAAGTGATTAGATCCGGCTGTCCATTGCATAAGGACAATAATGCTTCTAGTACAGATTTTAGAATGCTTTCTCTATCTGCATAGCGTTCACAGAGGGAAAATAAAACTGGGAAAGCATCTTTTGAAGCAGCTAGACATCGATGTGCTAAATCTATATTAGATTCCTGTTGAAAGATTTGCAAGCTTTCTTTAAGTTCTTCATCGGTGCAATCTCCACCATCAAGTATCTTTGTTAGTTTTTTTAAAGCTTCTAAAATGGGATGATTTGTTTCTGCTACAGCCTCTCGTTGAAGGTAGAGTGTGGTTACAATATTGCTGAGGTTCACTCCCTGTGATTCAAACTGCTGTATTACAT
>NW_022693499.1:452750-461412 GCF_011630105.1 Anneissia japonica | reverse complement strand
TATATATACCCTATCGGATTTTAATTACATTTTGATATACATATTTAATAAATTTTTGCTAGTCGTCACATATCATTTATTTTGCAAAAATAACAGGAGCTAATTTAGGGTCTATATGGCAGAATTGCCTAATTAAAGAATGCTTGCCATCGAGGGGGCTCTCTCGGTCTATCGGCGAGGATTAAAGAACTGCATAAAAATAGTAAATTATTACAGTATTTATAATATGAAATTGGATATAAAGTAGTGAAATCATTAAAAGAAAAATCTATAAATACAGTTACATGAAATTCGACTGCTAAAAAGATTAAATGGAATTAAACTATACAGGAGGCTGTTAAGTATTTATACAATGTTATACACAGGAACGCACATCACGTTAGACACAGAACGCGCATCGCGTATGAAACAAAATGGCTTCTAAAATCTCAATGTCGCAACTCTTTCTATCTATGGCTCTGATAATAGCGCATGAATGACGCCCTCTTGCTAAATTGGAAACTTTTGAACCTTGACCGACGCTTCTATTTGTTACGCGTAAATCGCGGAGAACGCTATCTTGTGTTTATAAGATCTTTGCTTACAGTATGTTCTAAAGAGAGGGCGCATTGTAAATCGGACGCTTCTATTGTTACGCGTAAACGTAAAGTCGCGCTGCGTAGGCTATGGTCAGAGCAGTCAAGGTTCAAAAGTTTTCAATTTTGCAAGAGGGCGCCGTTCATGCGTTATTACAGAATTTGCACGCGTAAATCGCGGAGAACGCTATCTTGTGTTTATAAGATCTTTGCTCTCCGTGTACACACAATGCCTTTGGAACCGGTGTTCCACTATAATATTGGGAAGCTGCTCTATCTTTTGTTATTTATTATCTTTGAGTACACTACCAAAAATATAGCTTCGGAAAAAACGTAAATACTGCCGAACGCGCTCAACGACGTTCCAATATCATGTATAGGTAGTAGGCTCCGATAGACAGCCAGTCAGCCAGCAGTCGCTCATTTAAAAAAACTTGTGTAACACTGTGCTGTGCCTGGTTTCAATTTATTTTGTTTTATTAAACATTTTGAACAATAATGATAATGTTCAAACAACCAATCAATCTATTTATTAAACTCATTTATTGTCGGCTACTGGTATAGAGTGTATTTTTAAAAAGTTTAAGAGTGAGGATAAATATGATTTATATAGATAAACTTGAAAAGATTCGAAGCCATGCTACACGGATGATTTTTGGTTATGAAAATGCTAAAGAAATGTCATATGAAATGCGACTGGAGGCGACTAAACTCCAATCACTTAAATCACGTAGGGAAAGCAACGATATTGTTACATTCACAAAAGCTAAATTCCAGCAAATTCCTATAAATTTATCTGATTACATTTCTAAGCCAGTTCATGGTTATCAGTCTCGTTTCCTCGTTTCTGGTAATTACTCACTGGTATCGTCGAAAGTAAATGTTTTCAGATACAGTTTTTTCTGCCGTGCGGTTGTCATGTGGAACAAGCTTACTACTTTAATAAAAAGTTCAGAATCGCTCGATGATTTCATGAGATTGTTAAGCGATTCAATAAAAATTTAAGAAAAAAATTTAAAAACTGTTGCACCGGTCGTTACTCGATATCGTTTGGCAGTTTTTACGCACTGTAAATTAAATAAATAAAAAAATATAAAAAATATATACATTAATACTTTGAAGTATAACAATGTTTTTGATCAAATTATTTAAGCAAAACTTCACTCAATCAATCAATTGTCAATCAATATACTCTTTACTACCGCCACCGAGGCGGTTATGTAGGCCCTATTCACTGTTACGTTTGTCTTTTTTCTGTCTGTTAGCCAGATTACGCAACAACTAATGAGCAATTCCATTCTTTTTGTTGAGGAAATGCTGCAGTTTCGCCCATACACGGCCATACACGGCTTATTGTTGATATTCAGGCACAGGGCGGAGTACGCACTCTATTGAGTGACTGCTTTTTTCCCTATGTTTCATTAACAAAAACAGAAATTCATTTTTTCATGGTTTTACCATTAGAACAATGTAGGCCTACATGATCAGAAGTAAACAATTGGAATCGTTCACCTCTAAATGTAGCAAGTTATCTCGGGGTGGGGATGGAGGTAAGGTGCCTAATTCACCATGGTTGAGGCTGAGGTGAGCAATTAATAATATTAATACTTTTAAATACAAATTACATTCGTATCTAGTTTCTTCCACCACATGAATTACTGGTACTTATCTGTTATACTTTTTATATTAATGTAGGCCTATATTATATTTTATTATACTATATATTTTGATTTGTCACCTCTTTGAATTAAAATTTATTTATTGGACACATTCTTATGTTCAGGACCCCACAATTAAAACTTGCTTACAGTGCATTACCTTTTTCACAATAATCTATTTTCATTTAAAGATAGATTTTTCAGTGGGATTGAGCACTGTTTCACAAAAAATTGAGATATTTTTATTTTATATATATATATATATATATATATATATATAGGCCTATATATAATCTGTTTTGTTTTGTGAAATAAATATGTACTTGAAAACTTGAACTTGAAGTTTAAGAATAGTTACTTCTATGCCTGGTAATGGCACCCGCAAACTGGAAAAAGCAGTGCTCTCTCGACAAAATTATGGATAATGTGTGCTATATAAATCCTATAAAATAATAACAAATAGTAATAACAATGATGATGATGATGATAATAATAATCAATATAATAATAATAATAATAATAATAATAATAATAATAATAATAATAATAATAAGCTTCTTCTAAGTCAAAGATATTTGGAAACATTTTCTTTATTGATAAACATTAAATAAGTACAATATTTTCAATACACATTATTGTCAATGATTTGTTGTTAAAAAAGGGATTTTGCTTACTTTTTCTTCCAAAAATGGTTTTGTTTTAGAAGTCATTTTGTCGTCTCTTGGAACTTAAAAAAGGCGTCCTCGGTCTCTATATTAGAGATTCACAGAACTAGGGTCAGCTCAGAGTGATATGTAGTAAATTTGTCTCCAGTTAGAGGGATCTCGGAATTAGAGGTGACCATATAAAACATATACTCTATTATGGTACGTTGCGTTTAATTAATATTTATTTCATTGTGTTATCTAGTTAAACATATTATACCTAAATAGATATACTGTATAAATACCATATTACCAAACTAATACTTATGAACAACAACGAATAAAACATATGATATGTGGTAACTTTGTCTCCCGTTAGAGGGGTCTCGGAATTAGAGGTGACCATATAAAATACGCATATACTGTATTATGGTACGATGCGTTTAATTAATATTTATTTCATTGTATTATCTAGTTATCAAACATATTATACCTAAATAGATATACTGTATAAATACCATATTACCAAACTAATACTTATGAACAACAATGAATAAAACATTAAGGTTTAATCTTCGGTCTATATGGACGGTTTAGAATTAATTTTTGTAATTATCATTCGTTTATTGTGGTAGCTTCTTCGTTCTTGTTGTCATTATAATTTTTACTTGTTGATAAATGGATGTACTTTATTCATACAGAATGCTCGTTTGATAAAATATACAATGGACTGTAACAAAAGAACGATGACTTCGGTGATTGTAATGACTGATATTCCAACGTATAAGCCTAGGAGTCCACCAAACGCTCCGAGGATACCGGAAATCTGATTGGAGAGAGAGAGAAAAACTAAGGAATACAACTACATCAATATTTAGATTTGCCCCCCAAAAATGGAGTTGGTATAATGTGGATGACAAGTAGAACCTGTTTTAGATACAGATATGAGCACTCGGTAACACCTGTTGGGGTCGCATATTATAATTATTAGGTGTTTGCAGAAGTGTCCTGGCTGGATTGCAAATGTGTAGTCTAATGGTATAACACTCTTGTTGCATCTATAGAGATCCCGAATTCAGTTTCTTCATGGGAGCTTTTCTATTAATGGGCTATGCTCGTTCCGATCTTTATATCATTGTTCCTTTATTCAAGCACTGTTTCTACCATTTGATTATATACCCCCCCCCCCCACACACTTTCAACCACGGATCGACGCCCTTGTATGTGGTAATTAACATCAAAACAATGTTCGTTTATATTGCTAACCTTGTAGTCTCAACACTATTTAACAACCGCTTAACCTTTTTGTTCTTGTCTGCAAGCCGTATCCACAGATGCTCCTGTATTAGGTAGAATAAAATTTACAGAAAAACATTATGTTGTACCTTATGTGCACATGTAATTTTAGTTGGGCTGCTACGTCTGTGTATATGTGATTGGATTGGTACTTTTATTTTGTTTACACAAGATGGAAAATGCACTGTGTTCTTCATCAGGGTTATGAACATCTAGTCTACTAAATTTAAAGTAACAACTATAAGTCAGCCCCCGTACAGAGATTTTTATCGTGCACATGGGCCATATTGCACATGGCCACCAACGGCTTAAACGTCTCATCCGAAAGACGATGCGCTATTGTAACTGGTGTTCTAGCCCTCCAGCTGAAACACAAGGAGAGCAGCGATGAGAATTGAACCGGGACCTAGAGATCTCCACGGCTACCACCAGATTAGCCAACTGAGCTAAGCTGCTCCCCTAGCTACGCTGCTCCCTAAGCTGTAGTCTTGACGTCCTCAAACATCGTTATGTAAATCCTAACTTGAACCGAATCTGACCATCGAGAGGCTTAGCGATTACATTTATTTATTTATGAAATGAATGAAATATACATTTATGCAGAAAAGGCAAATGAATGACAATAGCGAACCTAATCACCGTCCTGTGTTTATTGGGAGTCCAAGATGCTCTACGTAAATTTAATTTCATTTTGAAGGTCAGAGAGACAACAAAATGAAAAAACATCCGTTTAATTTAGGCCCGTCACACTCAGTCTACCAGTCGGCTGTGTAGTTCGAAAATTTTCCTTTTGTAATATTTTTCTTCCACTTTACCAAATTTTTAAATTCGTAAATTTGTACATATTTTATTACCAAATCTTAATTCCACTTATTTTTGCTATTTATTATTAATCCATATTTTTCTAATATAATATTTGTAAATACTTGTAAATATCTTTATCTTAGTTTACTCTGTAGTCCTTGTATTGATTTGTTTTCCAAAGGTTTCGTTATCGTCGTTGTTTCTCGTTTATTGTTCTCTTTTTATATTGTTTTTGATCGTTTCTTGAAATTTTGTATATATTCCACTTATGAATCCTATTAGGTCCAATGCGGCCTGAGCCCCAGCCATGGTGGGGCTGAGGTGGTTTACACTCTCCATCTGTAAAAGTCCCTCTCTGGGCCCAGCTCTATTTCAAATTACTGGATCCGCCACTGGATATTTTGAAAATTCCGTATGGAAATAAATGTTAATTGCATTGCTTAAAATCAATTAAAAGGCTATATGCACCAGAGCTTCCGGGGCTTTGCCCCCTGGTCCCCAACCAAGGCTCATTTTTCATTTCGTCCCCCCCCCCCATTTTCAACCACGGATCGACGCCCTTGTACCGTACGTGGTAATTAACATCAAAACAATGTTCGTTTATATTGCTAACCTTGTAGTCTCAACACTATTTAACAACCGCTTAACCTTTTTGTTCTTGTCTGCAAGCCGTATCCACAGATGCTCCTGTATTAGGTAGAATAAAATTTACAGAAAAACATTATGTTGTACCTTATGTGCACATGTAATTTTAGTTGGGCTGCTACGTCTGTGTATATGTGATTGGATTGGTACTTTTATTTTGTTTACACAAGATGGAAAATGCACTGTGTTCTTCATCAGGGTTATGAACATCTAGTCTACTAAATTTAAAGTAACAACTATAAGTCCGCCCCCGTACAGCAAAATCGGTTCAAATCAACACTACAGTACAGGGGTGGATTTAGGGGGGAAAGTAAAAAAGGATTTAGGATTGCCCAAAACGCCTCTCAGAGATTATTTCCGGACGTGAATGCCGGACCCGCTATGGTAGTGTTGTCTCTCTACGGCACCCCACTCTCTTTTGGATATCTCTGGATCCGCACTGGACACTATATGGTTTGATCATAGTATTAATATTAATGCTAACAATATCATTACCATGGCATACCTCATATCGCTCTGACGGCCACACAGCATTAGATGATGATGTTACGTAATTAGTCTCACTGAAAAAAAAAAAAACATGAATCAAGTTGCATAGCCGTCGTAAGTGGTCCGGCCATGGCCAAAAAAAAAAAAAAACGGTAGGAAAAGTTGTTTTTTTTAAACAATAGGGCCTAATTTGTTTCTGCCTTAAAAGTAGGAAATACACAAAAATACAACAAAGACCATTTTTTAATGTATATTGAAGCGCATAACGAACACATAACACTGTCGCATCGCCGGCTACCGTGGCAAGATAGGCCTATTCTAGCCTTTTTAGCTCATTAAAAAATAGTTTTCGTTGTAAAAAAAAAACTGAAATGCCGACCCTCTATTTCGAGATGGTTGAAAAAAATGACACTCTGCCGGGAAATAATATGACAATTGGATACTTTAGACAAATGGATGTTCACTTTAGTGGTTCAAATTTAGAATGCAAGTAATCAGGGCCGGCTTGACCCGTATACCTTTGTTTAGTGAATACAGTTTAGCCGACTTCAACCCCCAACATTTTAAATAGTTAATAGAAAAAGTAGTCCGGTCAAAGCCGGTGCGGCCGGTGCGGTTCCGACGGCTCTGAAGTTGTCATTATGATAATAATACCATTATTAATAATTGGCATTTATAAAGAGCTCTACGCCAAAACCCAACATTAGAGCGCACACAATCTACTATAATAAGTTGCTACTGAAAAATTTGAATTAAATTTCAAAAAAAATTCCAATAAGACTGCTTGTGATACGAAAATGTTTACTTAGAGAGATTATATTTTCATCAGTTTCAATAAATCAGAACTTGTATCTTACCTGCAGGCAACAGGACAATCACAGTTGAGTTTATCATCATTGTATAATGAATCGATCAATTGCCGACACAATTCTACCAAATGTGTAAAAGTATAAATACAAATTATGGGTTCATGTTATTTTGATGACAAAATTCATTCATCCCTTACGGTAACTTTCTTCAAAATCGCAAAAACTCTGACAAACACCAGCAAACATAGATGATCACAACCAGTAAAAACGAAAAAGTAAGTAAAAACATCAGTGAACATAAATTACAAACGAAGACAAAAATAAACAAACAATACAAAATATGCAACAATTTAAATAAATAATTGAAATATACAGTATTTAACAACCAAGAAAATAAATATCTTGCAGTAAGTATAAAACATAGGAGTAATATTTTGTACCGAATACTCAGTACGTTCCCAAATGATACAGGTGGGACTCGAACCCACGATCTCTGGAATCGAATTCAACAGTAGTCATTAAAGTGCAATCTCGGTAGTCTAGTGGTTATGAAACCAGGTTAGTTATCTGGAGGTCTTGGGTTGGATTCTCACCCGAATCATTTGCGAATTTTTTTTGCAAGTGTTATACGAATTCGATAAGACAACAATGTCATTCCTATGATATCTTCCTGATGCCATCGTAAAAAGTATAAAAAGCATAACAAGCATACACATTTACAAATCGTTCCAACACAGACGGAGAATGATCACTCCCTAACAATAAGTATTTTTTTTTATGACTTACGTTGTGTTGAATCCAGATAACTACAAAGCGCATGTTCCTCGAGACCAATTTCAGTGACACAGCCGCACTTATTTAGTAGTTCCTCTTGCAAACATGACTGTATACAGAGTTGTTGAGAGTACCCAGCATTCTGGGTATTAAATCGAATATCTTTGCCTTTTGAGCAGTTGCCGTGTGGTTGGGGTAAGCGTACAATATAATTCTGTTTTTTATGATGATAATAATATTAATAATTTAATGCTGATTACGGTATGTTAATAATTACAATAAACTATATTCTAATTATTAATTTAAAAATAATAGAAATAATATAATGATGATGGTGGTTATAACGAAAACTTAATATTTTGTTTATACAACAGCATCCTTTATTAGAATTATTTAGCCTATGAACAACTTTTTGAGTAAAATTTATAAATTACTTTTTTTATCCCGATTAATGTTGCCATTCCAGTTGGCGCCAATGTTCCATGGTCTTCCGGGAAAACAGCCACAGAAGTATTGTGGATAGATACACGTACACCCGACATATGGGAGAACAGTCCTATGTACTCGGGTTGTTCAACAAAAAGAGTCAATTGCAGACCTACAATGGAAAGTGTTTCATTCACGATTATTACAGCACGCAGTGTAAAAGCAGAATTTTCGGACAGTATTGCTTCATCGTATCAGCTTATTTATTCACATTAAAATATATAAAATTACTCATCATATGCTAATTTGAGAACAAAATTAGAAGTTAGGAAATATTGTATATGTATTCTTGAAATATTTCAATATTGATTGTAACTGCTTAATTTTAACATTACCTGTGGATATCAGTACAATAACCATACATAATGACAGTGGATATATATATATATATATATATCTGTCTCTTATACACATCTAGATGTGTATAAGAGACAGCTTTTGAGCAGTTGCCGTGTGGTTGGGGTAAGCGTACAATATAATTC
>NW_022693499.1:447329-451989 GCF_011630105.1 Anneissia japonica | reverse complement strand
TATGTATATATATATATATAATAAGCAGGGTAAACTTTTTACTGTTTTGTAGAAAGTTTAAGTCCAATCCAGACCTAAACAACGCTGTCCATCTAATTGAAATATCTGACTATCGACCACACAATAATCACACCATAACAATACAAAGACTGCATCATGCTTATGCATGAACTTTTCTAATTAAATATGTTGAGAGCAGTGTTTTTTGTTTATTTCTTTCTTTTGTGTTGAACTGATGATGGTTTATGTTTTAACCGCAACATCTCTTCAAAATTAAAACTTACTGTTATAATATTAACATAATAATAATATCAATAATAATAATAATAATAATAATAATAATAATATTAATAATAATATTAGTACTGTATGTATATAATACTCTCCTTGTCGGAATTACGTTATTACGAAAAAACATCAAGAAGATGCATGAAAGCATAATATGTATATATATATATATATATATTTACAGTATTTATTTATTTTGTCATCCTAAATATTGTTTTAAATATATACAAAATATATTATATATTTTGTTAAACTGTTGTAAGTTCTCCTTTGTATTGTATCTTTTGTAAATTTGATTTATATTTTATTTTCTCTTTTATCACGGCCATGATGAAAACAGCATGTACATTGTTGAGTTACGTTTTCGTGAATAAATAAAGCTTTTCTACTAACTACTACTAGAATATGAATTTAGATCTAGATTTGAATTTACAGTTAGCCGTGACACCTTCATTAGTGGCAGTATTCCAAACCCCTCAATATGTATATATAATTGAGTGGTTCACATCAAATTGGTTCTGTTTAGGCGGTAGTGATATGTAGGTGGCTACTGATTGAGAGTTTTAGGCTCAGCAGATCAGAATAAAGAAAAACGATACTTGCGTGTAGTTACATGGCTTCTTATCAAAAGTGCACTGTAGTATAAACTCCTCTGGTTGGTGGCCGTGATTTTGTAATTCTTCTTTTGTTGGATTGGCCACGTTTAGTATGTCACTAAAATCTTCCGACTTCGAATTGTCGTAAAAACCCTCCCAATCATTTTCGTCCATAACCCCATTCCAGTCATAGGTATCGTCGTCAACAAAGTCATCTTCATCAAAATCAAAATCATCCAGCCAATCAAAATTATTGTATCGCTCGCTGGAAGATGATGAAGAGGAAGATGACGTGTCGCGGGTCCGACGCTTTATTGTATCCTTTGCTCTCCGTTTACGGCGCTCGTGAACTGACCCCGCCGTTACGGAATCATCAGCAGATTCTTCCTGACTAGCTGCAGATGTAGGAACAATACTATCATCTACAAATGTGGTTGTTTCATTAATATCTGCTGAATTTCCGTCCAGTGTGTAAGACTGTTGTAATGTAGTGAACGTATTTTCAGGTTGTTGTGTCTGGTCATCAGTTCCATCGTCTACCTCCAGTAAACCCTCAAAACGCGTTCCATTCAGAGCCGAGCGACGCATTTTGTTCATATTGCAAACAGTAACCGCCGGAAAAATTAAATTCGTTCTTGTGATGAGGTCGATCTTGGTCGCATACGGATGACTAAAGTAGTCTTTCAAAAGGTCGTACTCCTGTAGAAGAAGCACTGCCAATGCACCGGAAGTGACGATACACCAGCATAATTTCATGAACATATTTTTAGCGGTGATAATATGCGGGATTCCGTGTGCAGAGGTGCTAGTACTAAAATCCTTCAATATAGACACATAGCCGTCTTCTGTTGGTTCATCTTTAGTGTTTGACAGATACGTCTCATGCGGGAACGTTAGTGGGTCTATTGTCGATACAGATTTTTCCATTTTGCTTTGCTCCATGGTCAGATTTGTGTTGCTTGATCTTGTCGATTAGAATCTAAAATGAAACGATCAAAAATAGTATTATACTTCAGTTCAATTGGACAATGTATTTCTCTTCGACACCAAATATCGAATTGTGTAATTTTTGTTTTTAATTTATTCAATCTAATAATACATCACTTTCAATCTTTTCTAAAGTTATATATACGATACCATAAAATAGGATGTGGTAATTGATGAATTTGTACAGTATATAGAACTTTTAAATTTTGTAATATATTCCTTAAGAGAATCATATTGGCGGGAGGGTGTCACACGATCAAAAAGAGACTACCATAACCCACCAACTGAAAAGAAAATGGAACAGCGCTGCCCTGAATCTGAAAAAAAAATTAAGTGTTCACGGCTATCTTAATTTATATATATATATATATATATATATATATATATATATATAGGTCTATATATAATAACAATAATAATAATAATAATAATAATACTCAACCGTAGCTCCAGTTCCAGTTGTAAGAAAAGTGTCTGGCGAGATTCAAACCTGCAACTTTTCCAGTACCATACCCATAGGAACTCATTTCGATTCAATCCAAATGAGTTAGCTCTGAAGAAGACTAAGAGATAGACTTCCGCGAGGCCTAGAGGAGTTCCTTTAGAAGTTCATTCTCAAATGTAACATAGGTCTCATGAGAAAATGAACATTAACTCACTACACTTCTTTTAATATTGATCGTTTTGGACTGAGGTAACATGCTCTTTCAATTGTATATATTGAGAACCTTCCCGTTATTGCTTAAATTAAAATGCACTAAGAAAACATTTAAATCGTAATATGTGCCTAATAGATCAGTGTATGTAATACACTGAGAAATAAACAGCTGCATGTTGCTCGTTTAGTGATTATTCAGACTCAGGCGTTAAAAAGCACGATCAAACAATTATTGTCATTGTAATAAAAACTGTAATTATAGTGTTCTGCAAATTTCCTTTTCCAGGTTGATGTTTAATTTATAAGTTAACGTACTTATTTACCGTACCTACAATATTGGGTCTAGCCGCTTAAATGTCAAATAAACTCATCAAAATATTATATTTATTCACGCTTCTCGAAAATAGAATTAAACATGAACCAATTAATTTTAAATTAAAGGGAGCATGTATAATGTGAATCCATACATCCATAATCAATATTCTCTTATTTCAGAAAATTCCCATCTTCAGCACTAACTTCACAATCTGAGAGAGCAAATGGCATGCCACCTGAAATGAACGCTCTTTTTTCTGTATCATCATCAGTTGGGGAACTTCGTAAAATGAGATGTCTTAGCCTTTTTTGATCGGATTGACTTATTCCTAAGAGATGAGACAATGAAAACATTCCTGATATCTCGCGGTCCAAATATTTTAAACTCGCGGTCCGTTTTTAAACGGCGGGCCATGGGCCACCAAGGCGCTAAAGAATATGGCTCAATTTCTAATGCATCTGTGTCTATATTCTGCGAGTGTACACAACAAAGTTTCAAGCTTTGGTAGTTTTAAAATTTCTTCAGATGCTTCTTTCTTGTCTGGCCATTTTGGTTTTGTAGCATATTTGGAGCATACTGGGCCAAAAATAAATAATTGTCAAAATAAGTTACGAATCCGAATACAGTAAAACATTTCGTCTGTTACGAACGACGCTTTCGATTGTATAGCTTGGCGTGTCACGCTGCATTTAAGCGGCCCAAAGCGGCAAGAAGGGCCCGTGCTGTCTCAGCAGCTGGATAAAAAATAAGCAAGAAAATTGATGGCACGTAAATGTAAACTATTAAAATAAACATAAACCAATAATACTTTCAGACAGCAATTCACTTTTTCTCAAAATACAGGCTTAGTGAAGTATTTAAGGCTCCGATGTCCCAGCAGTGGTTGTAGATGACTGGCCGTCTGTGAGATTTAAGAACCACAGGCTTGTGGTCCTAGGTACATTTAAAAAAAATAAGAAAAAATTATTTGTACAGTATGTTGTAACACATGAAATATAATGTTATTTGAGGCATGCCATCCCTAAAACCAGTTTAGAATTTGAATATTATTCTGCTGTTGAAGGTGTTAACTCTGTCGAACGCCGATTTCGTGCCTCATGTTGATATCACTCATGCAGGACACTTATCCTTTTAATATAGTTTGTTTTTATTATTTAATTCAATTAGTTTAGTAAATGTATTGTTTAAGTATGTACGGTATGTTTTATTGTCTAGGCCTACTTGTTTGGCGGTTTTGATGAATAAATTTTATTTTATTTTATTTTATTCTGGTAAATGATAAAGCTTATAATGTGGAGAAATGGATAATTATAAAGTCATTTTTGTGTGGCTGTTGATGCTTGTTTTGGGATGGCATTAGTACTGTAATTTCATAATTGTTTGTATTATTATTTGTCGTTAATTATTAGCTTTAGTTGTTTTGCCATAAATAATCGAACAATTTTTTATATATATTTTCAATATGATATATTATTTATACTAGTTAATATAAATATTTGGAATTATGTTACATTCTTTTTTCAGTTTACGTTGAATTATGAATGATGAAGTAAATATAAATAAATTTATCATTTCTTGTTTAGCAGATTGGAGCAAACGTGGACAATTAGCCAGAGAGAAAAAAAATGAAATACATGCTACCATTCATAATGTCTGTGGGTCTAAGTGTGAGAATTTTGCTATAGAAGCTGACTCGACGAAGGTGGCAGCATTTGATTGGGTATTCAAAGTTTAAACTTTCAACGTCGCATTCCAGCGCAGCCTACATGCATTCTACACATAGGCCTATTTTTCACCCGTAGCGTATGGTTGCAC
>NW_022693499.1:440559-446283 GCF_011630105.1 Anneissia japonica | reverse complement strand
GAGCAGAGATATGTGAACTCGTTAAAATTACATCCATTCCCACCTCGCCAAAAAGCTCGGAAAAACAAACATCGGGCTCTACCGAGACGATGGCCTCGCCATCATGAGCAGCACATCTCCAAGACTATGTGACAAGATGAAGAAATAAATCACATCCATCTTTCACTCCTTTCACCTCCGCATTACTATACAAGCAAACATAAAGATCACAAACTTCCTTCATGTCACATTCAACCTGCCTAACGGATCCTATGCTCCGTTCACCAAACCAGACAACAAATTACTATACGTGGATAAACGATCAAACCGCCCTTCATCCATCTTAAAGCAAATCCCCACTTCAATCAATAAAAGAATATCAAGCAACTCCGATTCAGAAGCAACTTTTCAAAAGGCCGTCCCCGAGTACCAAAAAGCACTAAGGGACAGCGGATTTCAACACAAGATGAAATACGAAAAACCACCTACAAACCTTTAACGGATATTTTGAACACGTCATTTAAAGAAGGAATAGTTCCACCCCAGTGGAAACGTGCAATCGTTGTCCCTCTGCCAAAATCCAATCCCCCTATCTGGAATCAATTGCGGCCAGTATCTCTTACCGACCACTTTTCTAAAGTAGCCGAAGCCTTTATTAATGACTGGTTAATTAAAGATATAAACCCACAAATCGACAACAGTCAATTTGGAAACAGAAAAGGTAGCTCTTCCTGCCATTATTTGATTAAGCTAGTAAACAACGTTATCAAACATGCCGAGTTACAGAAAAGCCTTTCACGACTAATTGTTACGGACTTTTGTAAAGCTTTCAACCGAGTGGACCACAATATCGCTATTCCTAAGTTATTAGATATGGGTGCTAGACCTGCATTAATTCCATGGATGTGTAGTTTTTTATCCAACCGTCTACAGTGTGTTAGATATCGAAACACTCTTGTCTAATTGGAAAAACATTTTTGGGTGTGTTCCACAAGGAACGCTTAGTGGCCCTGTAATTTTTATGTGTCTAGTTAATGATGCAGCTAGAATTGATTCTGATAATAAAATGTCATTAAAATATGTTGATGACCTTATGATAGTTGAAAATACATTCAATAATCAATGTAGTAGCATGCAGATTGAGTTGGACGATTTTTGCAAATGGGCTGAGGTCAACCACATGACCCTCAACCCAACCAAGTGCATGTATATGGATATTACCTTTGTGAAAACACCATCTCCGTCTCTACCACTGAAATTATGTGGACGAGATCTTCTACGTGTAAACATGCTCAAAATACTTGGTGTAAAAATTACCAGTGATCTGAAATGGGACGCCCACATTGGTGATATTCTTAAGCGTGCAAGTGGTCGTTTATTTCTAATTAGTACTTAGACGGTTTGGTTTATCTGTTCAAGATTTAATTACTATTTTTACTGGAATTTTTCGACCCTTGCTCGAATATGTAGTGCCGGTATAGCATCCAGGCCTTACACAAATGCAGCATCTTGCTCTAGAACGCATCCAGAAAAGAGCCTGTAGGATAATATTAGGGATTAAATACTCATCCTATAATTTGGCTCTTGTTGAGTGTAATATCGAGGAGCTAAAGAAGAGACGGGACAACATTTGTTACACTTTTGCTATTTACCTAATGAAGTCTAATGAATTCCAAAATTAAGATCTGAAGAAAGTGGTTTCTCCCTCAGAAATGCCATGCCTCAAATCCGTACTAAACGTCATAGTCATAGTCCAATTCCATTCATGGTTAAATTGTTTAATGACAAAATTAGTAGCTTTAATTTGTTGTCATAATGAAATTTCTTGGTAATGAATTTTTTTTATATGTGCTGGTTTTATATATTGTATTTGCTTTTTTTTTTAGTGTTTTCTGTAAATATTGTATTAATTCAGCTTTTGCTGTGACCGCAATATGTTTTGAATAAACCTTTAATAATAATAATAATAATAATTATGAATGATGAAGTAAATATAAATAAATTTATCATTTCTTGTTTAGCAGATTAGCGCAAACGTGGACAATTAGCCAGAGAGAAAAAATTGAAATACATGCTACCATTCATAATGTCTGTGGGTAAGTGTGAGCATTTTGCTATAGAAGCTGACTCGTCGAAGGTGGCAGCATTTGATTGAGTATTCAAAGTTTCAACTTTCAACATCGCATTCCCGCATAGCCTACATGCATTCTACACATAGACCTATTTTCAACCGTAGCGTATGGTTGCCCCATGGCCTCCATGGTTGCACAAACATTTAATGCGATTTTGACCACCCCATCCTAATGTGCCTTTGAATACTACTTTATGCACAGACTTGTTTGGGAGAGACATTCTCAAACAGTTCTTTCAGTGGTATACCGCAGATTTATGCGATTGTTTATTCGGCATGCAGGCCTTCAAGCAATAATTTTTTACCTTTAAAAATCTATCTCATTAAATCGAATTTTTGTGCTTATGTACTGTACTTAAGTACGTACAGTATAACTGTTTTAGTGAAATGAAATGTGCAAAGAAAAGTAAATTACTGTATGTTTAAATATTTGTATAAACCAAGTCGTACGGTACAGTAGGTGCAGTGAATGGACAGCACACCGTACCTACATCGACGTCGTCATCGTTTAACATAATCATCATCATAGAAGTAATAATAATAATATTAATTATTATTATTCCATCTTCTTAATAATAACAATAATAATTATTATTATTATTAAGCCTATTATTCCACCTTCTTACTGTGTTCAATATTGTCATTTAATCATTGAACCAGCAGAGCCACTTTACAAAACATTTGTCCTCTATTTTCGATTGAAACTTCACTCTTTGAATAATTATTCAAAGAGTGAAATTCCACTCTTTTGGGAGTGAATATTATTGATTCACTCTTTTTCGCTCTTTCAAAGAGTGAAATGTATTCAATCTTTTCAAAAAGCAGCTTTCACTCTTTAAAGAGTGGTCCCTCAACTCACTCCTTAAAAGAGTGACAATTCACTCAAAAAGAGTGGATTTTCACTCCCTCACATTAAGAGTAAACTCACCGTCTTGAAATTTGATTTTAGATTGCAAACAATACTAAAGTCATTAAATGTAATCTAATGGATTAGTATTCTTGTGAATATAAACTACATTCAGTACGTTTTCCCAAGGTTAATTTAAACGTCCTAGAAAATGCCATGATTCTGTGCTTGTACAATAACTTGTTCAAATTGATCTATTCAGATTTTGGCTTAATAACGATTGCAATTTAATGAAGATTTTGTAGAAACAATAATAACAAATTATTAGCACATTGTCTTAAAGGTAAGAGAAATAATACAGTAATCTACAGCAGATTATTGCTTGTCAACTTCAGTGTTAAATTACAATTATTTTGGTGGATCTTTATATATGTAATTGAATTTTAAGGTAACCACAACCCACCAACTAAAACAAAATGTTTTATTCAGTGTCTTAAATAAACAGCGCCATATGACAAATTCCTTCTCTATTATTTTTTTTAACTTTAACCGTTATAGGTTTAAAAATTTACAATTATCTTTTAGAAGTACCGGTAGCTTTCAAACTGATTTCATTTTCAATGTACTTATTGACTATTATTATTAGTTTGTTTTCAGAATGCAATCCACAAAAGCCCATTAGAGCAGCGTAACAATACGTCAAGTAGTCGTCCTACCAATATTATACTATGCATTAAAGTATTGTGGGCACAATGCCTTATCTGAGAGTGTACTAATAATTATAAATATTGCCATCAATTAACAAGCAGTAACCATGACGATGGAAAACAAATTTCTTAGGTAGTTATAGATTTATTGTAACTCATAATTTTCTCGGTTAATGTGAAGACGGGCTCAGTACTTCAAAGATGACAATCAACAGCATAAGTGACGATCCAGGTACATGGAATAAAATATAATTGCATTACTAATTGTAAATAAATTAGAAAGATGAGGATACTGCATGATGAATTATGCATCTATTAAAATAATTTAATTTTTTTTTTAGTCAAAGCAACAGAATTAAGGGTATTGGACCTTTTAAATGCTTCTATAACGTAAGGTCAACGATTGGAATTGGTCAATCATAAATATTAAATTGGATAATTTTAAACATATTATTTAGTCCACACGCGGTATGATATTCTCGACTACTTTCCTGCGCGTGCATACTTACGTAAATGAGGGAGAAAAAAGTTACCCGGTACCCACAATCGAATATTGCATGCCTGTCTACTTCAATCGTATGATAGTAATGATGTTAGTCTATAGCGCATGATACAAGGAAGTGACCTCTATGCGCTTTACATGTACAAAAAGAAACATAACCATGAAATATTCTAATATCTACAAAGGAAACGTCATAGAAAAAAATCATTTTCGCTGCTCTGTTCTCCATCCCTTGACTCCCCGAAAGTTAAGGGCTCGCTGGAGCAGTACTCGCAGGAGCTGTAGTGAAAATGATATCTAGCTAACTTGTCCTACAATTTAATAAATAAATAAATAAATCAGATGTGAGAGCAAGATTGCAACAAGAGGCGAAAAATATGTTGCAGAAAATGTGTTTTTGATGGGACTGAAGTTGAATTTTTTATATCCTCAGGAAGGTCATTTGATAAATACCAGTATGCAAATGCAAATGTAAATGATTGGTTGCCATAACAGTGTTACATTTAGAAATGTTGAGTTTATTTTGAGCGGAAGATTTTAATTGCCTGGAGGCCAATAAAGTGTAATCAGTTCCTCAATGGATGGAGATTTTGAACACAAAGCCTTAAAGAAAGCTAATGAAGGTCTTTGAGGACTGGTGTAATATTGGCAAAAAACTTGTAGGCCTAATAATACGTACAACAGTATTCTGTTTCACTTGCAATTTTGTGATATCAGATCTTGGTACAGTATTTGTATAAGATTGAATCACACGAATCTAGCCTGAATTCATGCTATATAACCCCGTTATTAAGCTGCTGGCCCGCATGCCAACACTGGTCCGCCAAAGATTTTAATCCGGCTCGAGCAAAATTGCTAAAAAATAAATCATTTTCTGGCCAATTTTCAGTACTTACATAAAAACCTACTCTGGCATTGTTAACAAGAAAAGTGGCGCATTCAAGACTTGTGGGAGGGGGTGCTGAAAGAGAGAGTCCTCTGGGAATCTGGATGCTCGGAAACGGAAACTAAATTACCTTATAAATTGTTTTTATTTGACAAATTGAGTCAACAAAAACGAATTAAAGTATACTTTTTAATTGTGACATAAATCTGAGTTTCAAAATATTATTAGATTGATGGATGTGATGTAACCATCAAATGATCAGAATTACTGGTAATACTGTAAGATTAAGCTACTTAAGTTAAAGACAAATATAGATAGAAATTAAACATATAATTACTGTCATATTACAGACACTTACAATATATAAAACAAAAAACAAAAAGCGTGAAGTATAAATATAGAAAAACACATTTTGGAATACCTGTGAAAAGTCGATTATTGCGAGAAAGATAGGCCTATTGCAAACTGATAGGCCTATATTGAATATAATATAGACGGAAGATGAAGGGTCTAGATTGAATTTATGATTATAGATGGCCGGAAATCGCATTCTCAGACTTAACATTTGAAAATAATTTTCTTTAGTCCACCAGAAATACGGATTTGACTGGACAAAAAATTGCAACAAAACGTTTTATGATCTAAATATAAACTTAATTATATGTAAAACAA